>NC_064859.1:60764775-60899775 GCF_024139225.1 Suncus etruscus | reverse complement strand
GATATGACTGCTGTTCTCTCATCATAATTTTTCCTGACTTCTGATTTCAGATTTACTCTTTGGCTTCCAGGTTATAGACCTTTGACTGGACTCTTGATAGACTTTTGCTAGGTCTCACCTAATGAAAGGTTAAAAGAAGAAAGAAAACACCAGGAAATAAAGGAAATCCTGATGAAAAAATATGGGGGAAGCAGTAATCCATAGTTGACATTAGGGGTGTTTATGCCTTGTGTTTGTAATACGGGTACCAGGCTTGTGGCAGAGGAATAAAATATGTGTGAGATCAGGTGCTTATAACTTAAGATTACATTTTGCAGAAGGTGATGATTATGTGTTGGGGTGGGCATAGTGTTGATAAGAGCAATAAATTTCTTTGATTTTATTTTCTTGTGAGCATCATCCTATTTTATATCAATTGCTTGATAAATTTTGCTTCTTTATTAACACATTTTAATTAAACATCCACAATATCCTGGTTTCTGAGATGCAGTAAGGAGTATAAATAGCTTATCTTCTCAAGTCTTTTAGTCTAAGGAGAAACCCCAATGGAAATATCATGAAAGTGGATATAAATCTGAGCATCTGTGCATCAATGATAAGTACAGTGGAATGTGGTCTACAGAAAAGGATTTGATCCTATCCATTCTGCCATGGAACCTTTCTAAGGGCATGGTAAAACTTACTCTGATATCTTAAAGATAATTGAAAGTGAGTAGGCTGCAAAGTGAGAAAACATGGAACAGAGACAGCAGCACAGAAGCCATGCGACATGAGAGACCATGGGAACAGAACTTTACAAGGTCAGTGCTACAGATGAAGGCAGAAGGGAGATAAGAGAAGAGGTGTTGGGGCCGGAGAGATAGCATGGAGGTAAGATGTTTGCCTTGCATGCAGAAAGACGTTGGTTCAAATTCCGACATCCCATATGGTCCCCTGAGACTTCCAAGAGCAATTTCTGAGCTCATAGCCAGGAGTAATCCCTGAGTGCTACTGGGTGTGACCCAAAAACAAAAAAACAAAAAAACAAAAAAAAAATTAAAAAATTAAAAAAAAAGAGAAAAGGAAAAGGAGTTGTTAGACTGTAGGACTTCAGATGAAGCAACTGAGGCTCAGAGATGGGGAGTAGAAACAATATCTTATAACTTAACAAAAAGGGCCTAGGATTGAATCCTCATGGTTCAAAAAAAAAAACTTATTAGTTACTTAACTCAATGTGAATGTTTGAGGAATACCATCTTATAACTACTAACATTAGTAACACTATGTTTTGCCTATCAAGTATTTAGAATATACATATTCTAATAAAGCAATAAAATTTTGAGCTTCTATACACATTTTTCTCCAATATTATCAATGCATGAGTCATTATAATCATACATAAATATAAATGTAATTTTGATTATATTTCTATTATTGGTAGTACATGTAACATCAGCATTTTGTGTCTTTTAAGATAGTATTGGTGTCCGTATTAATAGATGATTCAAATTGTAAAACAATGACAAACTTAAATAATACCAATATATACAGAAGAGAATTATGATGTATTTTCCTTATGATTTTCATAATACCATTTTCTTTTCAGTAGCTCATTTTATTGTTACAGTACAATATAATGTACATTAATAATGTATATTTTATGCATGTAGCAGATGTAAATGGACTGGTAAAATTATTAGTAAGACTTCTTGTCAACCCCAGGCAAATTTGGAAAAGAATCAGAAGTTTCTCAAGTGTTTTTGACTGCTCAGGGGGAGATGCCTCTAATTTCTATATTATTCAAGGGTCAACCAGTCACATTTTTGTTGTAGGCTCAAATATTTCTGAAGTCTTATTGGTTAGTGAAACTATCAGCATGTCTGGTCAATTGAAGAACATGTCTCCAGTCATTGAGGCAGATTAGCCCAGCATGGCTATCTACAAATACTTGTTGAATTATATATTTGTAAGCCATATTCTCTCTGAACTAGGCATGTTTGAGAACACTAATCTCTACCTGAAAGTTGGAAATTAAAAATCTACAGGTAATTTGAAGAATTCTTTACGGCACGCAGTACCCATCTTAATGCCTCTACACATTTACATGACAACTTTTCTTAAAGGGAGAACTACCCATGACATGTGTGAAGTTAATTTAGCCTTTATGGAAAACAAAATGGAGATTTCTCAAATAATTGAAAATTGAACTCCCATATGACCTGCTATTCCACTCTTAGGAATATACCCTAGGAACACAAAAATACAATTCAAAAAAATCCCTTCCTCACACCTATATTCATTTCAGCACTATTTAGAATAGCCAGACTCTGGAAACAACCAAGATGCCCTTCAACAGATAAATGGCTAAAGAAACTGTGGTACATATATACAATGGAATATTATGCAGCCATCAGAAGAGATAAAGTCATGCAATTTTTATATATGTGTATGTACATGGAATCTATTATGTTGAGTGAAATAAGTCAGAGGGAGAGAGATAGACAGAGAATAGTCTCACTCATCTATGGGTTTTAAGAAAAATTAAAGACATTATTGTAATAAGGCCCAGAGACAATAGAGTTAAGGGCTAGAAGGGCTGGAAGGGTCAGCTCACAATTTGAAGCTCACCACAAAGAGTGGTGAACTCTGTTAGGGAAATAACTACACTAACAACTAGCATGACAATGTTAAAGAATGAGAGAAGTAGAATGCCTATCAAGAATATAGGCAGGAGTGGGGGAGGGGGCATTGGGGGTAGAAATGTTGCACTGGTGAAGGTGGGTATTCTGTTTATAACTGAAACCCAACTACAAACATCCTTGTAATCATGGTGTTTAATAAAGATTTATATTTAAAAATAATTTCAACTCATAGTACAGGGATGCCTTTTAATATCTTCACCTGAGAAAATGGTAGAGTTACATGGACACATTTTTTCTTTAACCTAATAGTTACCTTAGAGGCCTTCTAAGTAATGTTTGCAAGACCAGTTGACTTTGGTTTTCTAAATAGAGTTACAAAGTTTCTTGGCAGAGATGACACAGGTTGATGAAATTTGGTTGTCTGACTTTCAAAATCTAGGCCTGCCCTCCACATTTAGCCTCTGTGATGAATTTACCTATCCCCGGCTGAATGTGGCTTATGCTAAAAACATGATTTCCAGCCCCAAATGTCTTAAATTTGGTTTCCTGAGCTGCCTGTTCACACACACACACTAATTTTGACTCCTTACCTCTGGGACTTTCAAATTCAGTATCTGACCCCTTGTGGTTTTATATGGGTCCCTTGACAAATGCATCTCACAACCTTCATTCTCCACTTTCCTTTTGTCCCCATTTCACCAGTCATTTCATCTCTCCCCTTGGACTTGAAGTCATGGATCATTTACAATGTAATGATCTACTAGTTTATTCTTCCCTGGAGTAGACTGAAGTAGACTTGGCCAGGGTGCTGAATGTCATGGGCGTCTAGATCAGAACCCCTTCCCATCTGAGACATTTTTACTCAACCCTTGGAATATAGGTATATTAAATTGGTATAAAAGTCAAAATATGATTATAATAAATCATAAATAAATTTATTTTAAAACAAATGAAAAATTTTAATGATCCCCACATTTGGTTATGTGAGCCTCTATGAACTTATGATAGGTAGTTTAAGAAGCTAGGGTCTAGGTGATGGAGCCAGAAATTTGAAAGCTAGTCAACCTAGCTTTGATTTGTGGTCCCAAAAATTATCAATTTGATCTTGGCAAATTATTTTAACTCTTTGAACCTCAGTTTCTTTAAAGGTAAAATAGGAAAAATTAATCTCAGTTATGAAGTAAGGATGTAGAGAGGAAATGTGTAAAGTATCTCATACTAAGTAGGTGGACATACTTGGGAGCTGATTTTATTAAAAACAGGGTGGTGAGGATGATAGTACTTGAATTAAGCTGCTTGCTACATTATATGTGGCTGATCTTACTTTGAATCCCTGGCATTATGTGTAGTCCCTTGAGTACCACAGGGAGTAAAATCTGAGCATAGAGTCAGGAGTAGCCCTGAACACAGTCAAGAATGACCCAAAATTAAAAAACAAAATAAAAAAATAAACACTGTAGGTCTGAGCTAGGATATCAGAATTCTGACTAGTTCAAGTTGTTAGAGAAGAATCAGGATGAAAGCTGTTTCCCCAAATGAAAATCATGGGGAAGATATTGAACAGATTTTGTCTCATGGAGTGGATGACAGTTACCAACTGTCTAGACTTCAAGACAAACCCTGCCCCTATTTGTTGATGAGTACCTTCCTGGCCCAAAGTTAACAACTATTTTAAAGACCCAAGCATGGGGAGATTGAAATATGCCACGATAAGCAATCCCTCTGGCTTTCTCTTCTAAAACCATCTCCTACCCCAGAATTCAACTTCCTTCAATCTGATTGGTATGTACTCTTCACCTCTGAGATCATTTTATATGTCACTTAGTTTCTCTGCCAGCTGTTCTTATGTCAACTGAACTAAGCTTAAGTCTCTGTTACTTTGACTAATGCTACTCTGGTGGTTTCTAGTTTGCTATTTTTTGTTTCTAAGGCTGCACTTCCACTTGTCTCATCCGTAACATTGGTATTACAAGTCCCAAGTTTCATGCTATAAAACTGTGATGGTTTTATTGACCAATTAACATAGGTTAATGATAATTGTTTTTTATGAAAGTTGGCAGGTCACCCTCTGGACAGTGGGTTGAGTAATATCATCTCATTCTTAATCATAGATCATAAAATTGAAGAGCTGAAGGGGCTCAGAAGTCATGTTGTCCAGCCCTCACACTTAACAGATGAAGGACTCAGGTTTGAAAAGAGAAGGCCAGCAGATGAAGAAAACTGTGGAAGCCACAGAGAGGACAAACATTTCTTCTAGAAGATTCATAGACGGACTCATTTTTACTGGGAAGAGGTTCCCAAGTAGTGACCAGAAGGGCACTCAGGTCCAAGGTTCACTATAGGATGTGGGGCAACTTGGGCTTTGCAGCCTAGGGTACCTCCCAAGCCACTCTGTCAGTGCTGAGAGCCATCCAGGTTGTTCCTGATGATAATCAGGGGACTGTGTGGGGTCAGGGATCAAAATGGGGTTAGCTACATGCAGGACTATACTATCTCTCCAGCCCTGATTTTCTTTTTAGAAATTAAGATTTACAAATACCAATTAAAGATAATGTTATTATTGCAATTTTAAGCCAATGTATGAGGAACTGAATGGGACCTATGTGGCTTGGGTTGGGTATCTGGTGGTATTCAGAGACTACTGCTGGGTTATTGTTTGGGAGTTGCTCCTGGCAGTGCTCTGGGGACAATATGTGGTACCAAGAATCAAACTCAGGCATTTTCCAAGTAAAACATGTATTGTAACATGTAGGCTTATCTCTTCAGTCCTAAATACTCTACTTCTCTATTAATGTGCTTGGTTGGTTGTAAAGTCAGGGACGTTTCCCAGAGATTCACACATGCAGGCAGGTGTTCTACTCCTAAAATATGCTCTTAAACTCAATTAATTTTTAAAAAGGCTACACACAGAAGTGTTAAGAACCCTAGGCCACTCCTGGTATTACTTGGCCTGTGGTATAGTCAGCCCTTGACAACTCAGCAAACAGTCTGTGGAATGACAACTACCAGGTACTTGGGTGTCATTAGGGATACATTGGCTATGCCTCAGGGTCCTTGCAGTGCCAGAGATTAAGCTCATGGCCTTGCACAAGATGTCCATGTGCTGTGCTATTTGAGCCACAGATCTGGTTCCAGGATAAATGTTTAATAAATTATTTTATAATGCCAGGATTCAATTTTATAATTGAACAAGGTCTCACACATGTAAGGAAAATGCTTTACTGCTAAACTACATTATTCTGTCTGCGCTGGGTATTTAAAAGTGAGGTGATCTGTAAGATTTTGATTAACAATGACATTCTAGGACACTGTTTTATATGAAATGTAAGATGCTGTATATGTAATAATTTTCTTACTTGCTTCCATACTTCCTCCTGCAAAGAGACTACTCAAAGACAAGGCTGGACTTCTCAACTTTCTCTCTTATAGCTTTACTTCTTAGTGTGTGTTCATTTGAGATCAAATAAAACAACTACTAATGAATGACTGTATAAAGATAATTAGGAAGTATGTGTTAAAGAGCTAACAAGTACTTGAGTAAGTTTCAGAGGACAATATAGATTGACATTTTGTTGACAATGTATGGAGAAAGACCAGAAATATGTGGATTAGGAGAGGAATTTAGGGCTGGAGTGATGGCACAAGCGGTAGGGTGTTTGCCTTGCCTGCTCTAACCTAGGATGGACAGCAATTCTAAAATCCGATGTCCCAAGCCAGGCGCGATTTCTGAGTGCATAGCCAGGAGAAACTCTTGAGCATCACTGGGTGTGCCCAAAAAGCACAAAAAAAAAAAAAAAAAAGAACAACAACACAACAACAACAACAAAAACAACAAAAACCCCAGGAATTTGTACTGAATAGAAATAATAATGGCAACCTTTTATATAAGAAAAAAAGAAATTCTTTCTAAATTCTACTTCTTAGCTCAAAAAAGACACCTATAAAAAGGTAAGCTGGGATGTATAGGGCTACTTTGGGAAAAATTGGGTCTCAGAGAAGCAATCATGTAAGGCATTCAAGCTAATCATGGAAAGATGGGAACCTTTGAAAGATGCAGAATGAAGGGTTTAAAGTTGAGGAAAGGGCTGAAACAGCAAATGGTCCAAGACCAGCTCTGCACAGGAACCTAAGCGTCTGGCTTTGCTTGCAGTCCATTCCTTTGCCAGGCTCAGCTCTCCATTTTGTGGCTTATTTCATTGCTGGTAAGGACGAATGAGAGCTTGGGAGCCTAAGATTCCCCACTTCTCAGAGAAAGAAAAAGACATATGGGTATACATTGAATTCTGCTCCAGTGGACTCCATGTTTACTGCTGGAAGGCTCCATGCTCTCCTCCTAGCCATCAGCATGTGTTTGCCATCTGGCAGCTGGGTTCTCACCTGGAAGTTCTACTTGCTTCTAGGCCAGAGGATCTTGGCTGCCGACACCCTCTCCTGCTTGGCCACCTTTGGTTCCTAAAGGGAGTAGCAGTGCTGATGAATTTCTACTATTTTACTGGATCCTGCTCAAGGTTGTTATCTGAGCAATCTTAATCATCCAAATGAGTTTGCAGCTGTTCCTTCTCACCAGAGACACATATTCAGTACTACACATAAAGTGCTGGTTTCCACACAGGGTGCAGAGGAGGCAGTCTGTGTCCCTAGGCGACAATAGAAACTTAAATCTTCTCCCCAGGCTCCTTGTTGGCACTTTGGAAGGGAGGAGACATCCTGGAGGAGCATGGGGGAGAGCCTCCCTGCCCTGTTTACAGAGTTATTGTCACTCAATAGCACTTCTGCATTCTTTGCTCCCCTCCCTGTGTACGCCCCTTCTTCCCTCCATCCCTTATTTTTCCTTACTCTCCTCCATCTCTCTCCGTTTTTGCTCTTCTTCCTCCTTTTTCTTCCCCTCCTCCTTTTCTTCTTCTTCTTCTTCTTCTTCTTCTTCTTCTTCTCTTCTTCTTCTTCTTCTTCTCTCTTCTTCTTCTTCTTCTTCTTCTTCTTCTTCTTCTTCCTTCTCCTTCTCCTCCTCCTCCTCCTCCTCCTCCTCCTCCTCCTCCTCCTCTCCTCCTCCTTCTTCTTCTTCTTCTTCTTCTTCTTCTTCTTCTTCTTCTTCTTCTTCTTCTTCTTCTTCCTACTCTTTCTCTTCCTCCTCCTCCTTCTTGTTCCTCCTCCTCTCTTCCTTCTTCTTCTTCCTCTTCTTCCTCCTCCTTTTCTTCTTCTTCTTCCTCCTCCTTCTTCTTCCTCCACTTTCTCTTCCTCCTCCTCCTTCTTTTTCTTCTTGTTCCTCCTCCTCTCTTCCTTCTTCTTCCTCCTCCTCCTACTTCTTCCTCCACTTTCTCTTCCTCCTCCTCCTTCTTTTTCTTCTTGTTCCTCCTACTCTCTTCCTTCTTCTTCTTCCTCCTCCTCCTCCTCCTTCTTATTCTTGTTCCTCCTCCTCCTCCTCCTTCTTGTTCCTCCTTCTCCTCCTTCTTGTTTCTCCTCCTCCTCCTCCTTCTTCTTCCTTCTCATCTTTTCTATTTTTTAAAAAACACTTACAAAGTCCCAGTCCTTTTATCAGCAGAATGCTGTGGAGAAGGATGGTTAAAAGTTGATTGATTCTGGCCTCCTTAGGGAAGAATCTGCAGATTGGGATTGGAGAGAGAAAGTCAGTTCTCAGAGAGGCAGACCCTGAGGTGCCACTGGGAGTTTCACACAGAAAACTCACAGAGAATTTCCATGAAAGAAGAAGCTCAAATGCAGTGGGGATCAGAAAAGCCAGAGTGGAGATATTAAAGCAGATCTTTGAAAACCTGGTTCATTCATAGTGAGCAGAATGGAAGTATTTTTCTCCAGGGAGTCTTCAAATCCAGGGGGTGCTAGGTCTTTGTCTTCTTAGTGTCCACAGTGCTTTCTCTCCTCTGATGGCCTGTATATACTTGACCTCCGCTCTGTGAGTGCTCTTCTTCATCCCCTCACTGTAGGCCTGCTGATGGCACTCAGTGTCACAAGAACTGAGGCTCTTTCCTCTAGTGATTCAAAATGTCACCAGAACACAGAAAATGTGGATGCATGTATTCAGGAAACAGACAAGATAGTATATGAGTTAAAAACAAACTTTCAAATGTTAGCCATATATACCTCATCAACAGAAAGAAGTCCAATTTTCATAAAGGAGATACAAATACCTCATACATATAGTTTCCAGAAAGTGACTGGATAGTGAGCAGGAACAATGGAGGTGGAGGTTTAGGGAGCAATATTTCAGCATGCACCCAATCTTGGGAGCCCTGGGGAGGACAGTGAGCCTCTGGGCCTGGAAGAAGTGACTTGGGATGGAAGGCTGGATGTGAAGTTTACTGTGGAGAACAGAGACTTTGTGTGGCTTCTGAGTCACAGGCAGCCTGAATGAGGTCTGACACATATGAGCAAAGAGTATGTGAGGAAACCCCCAAAGCAGGTTGAGATAGTAAATAAAGAGAAAGTGAGAGAAATGGCAGGGCCGAGGAGACAGATTCAGAGAGAGTCTCTTGTAGTCCAGGGCTCTGGCCTCTGGAGCTATTATTTGGGTTGTTTTGTTTGTTTGCTTTATTTTGTTTTGTTTGGGAACCACATCTGGCTGTGTTCAGAGGTTACTCTAGCTCCCTTCTCAAGAATTACTTCTCAATGTGCTTGGTGAATCATATGGGATCTGGTATCAAACCCAGGTTGGCAGCATGCAAGGCAAATGCCTTTCCCTGCTGTACTATTATTCTGGCCCCTCAAGTTATTGTTCCTATTTAGTGATTTCATTTTTTCTCCCTTTCCATTCTTGTCATTGTGATTGTATGCCAATGATTGGACCAGCAGATCTTATGGGAGGCTGTGATGTGGATCTCATAGCTTCATCACGAATCAAACCAGTGCCTCATGCATGCATAAGCTCAGCTCATATCCTAAGCAGGTGTGTTTTTTTTCAATGTTGATTTTATCTTATTTTTCAAAACTTTATTTGCACATTAAATACAATGCTCAGATGATCAAATATTAATTAATAAACCTATTTAGAAGTTTTAGTAGTTTCAGTTGTTATATTTTACTCAAAGGGAAACTGAGGCCCCAGTCCAGGTAAGCTAATAAAATGGTAGAATAGGACTTAAGCCAAAGCAGTCTGGGCCAGAAACTCTGCTTCAACCAGGAATCTATGCTACTTTTTCAGTGAAAGGTTATTATTTAAGCCATTTCTTTGTGTCTTTGCCATGCAAAAGGCTTGTCCTTCATTGTCTTCTTTAATTTTTTAAAAGTAATCACTATCCCCATAGGTGTGAAAAGGGAAAGTTGGCTGAGCTTATAGATGGTTATTATTAGTAGTAGACCAATGCCTATCCTATTTTTCTTTATTTAAAATTTGTGTTTAGGCACCATGATTTACAATGTTACTAGTGATAAGGTTTCAGGCATACAATGCTCCAACCAGTGTCAGTATCCTACTACGAATGTCCCAAGATTCCTTTACACCATCCTCCCACATTCAATTGTGGGACTTTGTTTATTTGTTTGCTTGGATGTTTGTTTTTGGATCAGAACAAGTGCTTGGGGCTTATCCTGACTTTGTACTCATCAGGAATCGTTCCTGGCAGGACTTAGGGGACCATTTGCGACACCAAGGATTAATTCAGGGTCAGCTGAATGCAAAGCAAGTGCCTCTGTGTCATGGCTCCTCAGGAGGCCAGATTGGGAGGTGTCTACAGCTCTTAGGGCTGACAACCTGGGATTGACACCCTGGGGTTGACATGGAGGCCTTGGAGAGCAGAGACATCAGGGCAGAGACCAAGAACCCGCTGTCAAAAGGAGTCTTCTCATGTGTGAAGTGCTTTCACAGCTCTTGCTTTAATTGATTCTCATGCCAGCCCTGGGAGTTAGGCATGGGGTTTTAAAATTCCCATTTTCTAGTTGAGGAGTCCAAGGCCTAGAGAAGTGAAAAGAAAATGCAGAAGGTCACCTAGTAGGCAGATGGCAGGATAAGAACAGATGGCTCTCCTGATTTCAGCCCCAGTAAGGGCTGGACAACGGTTTTCAGAGCACACTCACTTTGCTGGAATGAAGAAAAGTCAAGCAAGACTTGAGGTCCCTTGAGCTAAGATGACAGAGGCTCAGAGGCCATGGATTCCTTCTGGGAACCTGGGGAATGAGGGGTTGAGAGCAGCACCGCATAATGCCCAGAACAAGAGGAGAATGTGGGTAGTAGATAGCTCAGAAATGAAGAAATCACCCTACATGGAGTTCTGTGGTATCTCCACTCAAGAACCTGAAAGCAAGAAGAAGGCAGGGAAGGCACTAAAAATGTGGGTCTTCATCTCAAGCCACAGAGTTTGGCACACAGCACAAAGAATGAGAACAAGCAGTGCTGTGGGGATGTGGAGAGAAAGGGACTTTTACTCACTGCTGATGGGAATGCCTTCTAGTC
Organism: Suncus etruscus; assembly: GCF_024139225.1. NCBI lineage: Eukaryota > Metazoa > Chordata > Mammalia > Eulipotyphla > Soricidae > Suncus > Suncus etruscus. The sequence goes on along the minus strand of NC_064859.1, from coordinate 60,888,753 downwards.
CAACCTTTATGGAAAGTGGTATGGAAATTCTTCCAAAACCTGGAAATTGAGCTCCCAGATGATCTATCTATACCACTCTTAGGGATATACCTGAGGAACACAAAAATACAACACAAAAAAATCCCTATATTTATTGCAGTGCTATTTACAATAGCCAGACTCTAGAAACAATCAAGATGCCCTTCAACAGATGAATGGCTAAAGAAACTGTAGTACATAGACACAATGGAATATTACGCAGCTGTCAGGAGAGATGGTCATGAAATTTTCCTATCCCTGGATGTACATGGAATCTATTATGCTGAGTGAAATAAGACAGAGGGAGAGAGATTGATGCAGAATATTGTCCCTCATCTATGGGTTTTTAAGAAAAATAAAAGATATTTTTGCAGTAATTCTCAGAGACAAAAGAGATGAGGGTTGGAAGCTTCAACTCACAACATGAAGCTCACCACAAAGAGTGATGAGGGCAGTTAGAGAAATAACTACATTGAGAACTATCATAAGAATGTGAATAATGAGGCAAGTAGAAAGCCTGTCTAGAGTACAGGCAGGGATGGGGTAGAGAGGAGGGAGATTTGGGACATTGGTGATGGGAAAGTTGCACTAGAGAAGGGGGGGGGTATTCTTTACATGACTGAAACCCAATTGCAATCACATTTGCAATCCAGGTGTTTAAATAAAGTTAAAAAAATCCAATTGGGTCACAAAATAAGAATCTTAGATACTCTTATTACAAATTGTGATACTGTCTTAATTATTCTTTATCAAGAAATAAAAAAATGTGGATCTTTCTTGCATCTCTGTGCTCAAAGGCCTGAAGGTTCTAGATCAGCAGTGCCTGCAGGAAAGGAGTGATGAGGGGTCAGCAGGAACTCAGCCTGGGGCTTAGTGGAAGGAGTAGGTGGGTTGCAGACTGGGAACTCGGTGGTTTCCTAGCTGGTGAGTTAGTCTTAGTTGCCTTATCCATAAAATGAAACAAAAATCACTTCTCAACAGTCATAAAGTGTGATTGTGATTGTCATCTAATTTCCCCCCATTTACAAACCCATGATGTGCTAGTGCTGTGCTAAGTCTTGGAGTTTGTTTTGAGTCTCAAACATACCAAGGCCAATAATTACAATATGGAACCCACAGATTACACTTACTCCCCTTTGCCCCTCATAGGTAAGAAGTAGCCAATTTCTACTCTGGAGTACTGGGCTCCAACCCAGCTGCTAGGGAGGAGGAGAAATGGTGCATGACTTGACAGGGAGAGGAAGCAGAAATTCAACCTTGTTCTGAGTCCACAGTTCCTGAGCCAAGTCAGAGCCAGAGGTCTAAAGGGAGTGGGGTGGAAGGTTGAGGGGATCAAAAGTAGGGGGGGAGCACTTCTCTGGTTCTCCTTATCAGAATCCCTTGTTCCTGCAGCCCAGAGAACTTGACAGTAATGATCTCACTAGTGTTCAAAGCTTCCCCTAGGGAGAGAATAGGCAAAACAGAAAGCACTGGAGTGTGCTCTGATGACAGCTGAAGGATCAGAGTTCCTGGCTGGCATGGGGTGGGGTGTCACAGGACCAGAGGGGTGGTGGGAGTCAGGGGGGCAGTTGGAGAGGGGTTTCAGGGCCCTGATGATCTGTGGAACCTCCTGCCCAGCAGTCTGACCTGGACCCAGACCAGTTTACTGACCACAGACTCAAAGATTCTTTCCTACCCATCAGTTTGTCCAGTTTGCAGGCTACTTTTTCTTAGGTCTATTTAGTTCCTGGGGCACACTGCTGTGTCAGGGTTACTACTAACTTTGTGCTCTGATATTGTATGAGTGTGTGTGTGTGTGTGTGTGTGTGTGTATTGAATTGAGGGCAGGCAGCTGCTTGCAAAAATAGTGACTTGGGGGCCAGAGATAGCATGGGGTAGGGCATTTGCCTTGCATGCAGAAGGATGGTGGTTCGAATCTCAGCATCCCATATGGTCCACGGGGCCTGCCAGGAGCGATTTCTGAGCATAGAGCCAGGAGTAACCCCTGAGTGCTGCCAGGTGTAACCCAAAAACCACACACACACACACACACACACACACACACACACACACACACACACAAACACCAGTGCCTTAATTCTTTGTACTCTTTCTTGGGCCAGCTTGGCCATAAGGATTATTGTTCCTGTTATAGAGCAGGAAACTGAGGCCACAGTTGGGTTACAGCCCCTATTCTACCAACCCCAATAAGACACACACACACACACACACACACACCAGCCCCATCTTTGCTGTGAACCCCCTACTCTACCAACCCCCCCCACACACACACCAGCCCCATCTTTGCTTGTGAACACCCTATTCTACCAACTCCAACAAGAAATACACACACACACACACACACACACACACACACACACACACACACACACACATCTATGCTTGTGAACCTGGCAAATGAACCTTTTACCTCCACACCTTTGGACCCATGGGAGGGAGAAGGGATTCAGGGGTGAGGTTGGGGTTGATCAGTAGGAAGGCAGGGAACTGGACACAGGTTCCCAACAGCTCAGGACACAGAAGGGGGCCAAGGAGGGCCTCCAAGGAGGCATCCCCTTCTCCCAGCTTTTTGTTCCCCTTTGGCCCCGGACCCTACCTTGCCTGCCCTAGGTCCCTTTCCCCCCATTCAGTCCCTTTCCTCCGCTCACTCTCCTCCCCCACCTCTCCTGCCTTCCTCCCTCCCGGGCTCCCGGCTTCTCTTTGTCCCGACCTCCTCCCCTCCTTCTCCGTTTCCTTCCCCCTCCCAGCCCTGCTCCCCCATCTGCGCCCCCCATCCCCGGACCCGCCCCCCCGCTCCCGCCTGGGCCCCTCCCGCGCGCGCTGCCGCTCGGTGATTTATTACTGGCCCTGCTGCTTCTGACAAACTATTTGTAGGAAAATGAGATTCGGTCCTCGCTGGATGGCTCCTCTGGGAGGCAGGCGTGGGGGTCGGGTGTCGGAGCCCCAGTGCGGCACCCCCGCCAGAGCCCACGGCGCTTACGGAGCTCTTTAAGATAAATGAGCAAAATTAAGAGACTCACTGGGGGAAGAAAACCCTGGATGGCAGCGAGCGAGAGCGGCTGGTCCCCGGTTTCCTCCCCGAAACTCATCCACGTGCGCCCCACTGGGGCCTCCCCCATCTGCTGCCGACGCCAGGGAACCCCTCCCCTGCGCCCCCCACCTAGGACTTGCCGCCTCGAGCTTTTGCTCTCTGCAAGCTCACAGCCCGGCGGGAGCAACAGATTGGGGGGCGCAGGGCTCCAGGAGGGGCCGGACCCCGGGAAGGGAAAGGGGGTGGGAAGAGAAGAATAGGGGTGGGTATGGGAAGGAGAGGTAGAGTAGGGGGCCTGTTCCCTTGGGGCCTCAAAAATGGTTCTCCTTCTGACAGCAGACCGCCAGGGACGGGGGCAAGAGGCGATGGAAGATTTGGTAGAGGCAAGAGCCCACCCAGCCTTTAGTTTCTCTCCTGTGCTTCTTTGGGTTTGGGCTGAGAAGCTACCTGCGCTCCAGGTGTTCCGATTCCAGGCTTCCATTGCTACCTCCTACTGGCCCATCACTTACTTCCCCTACTCACCTTGGGAAGTGATTGCCAGAACCCAAGAATATTTTGCAAGATTAAGACTCCATTTATATCTCGATTGGGATGTGCATTGGAAACCACTTTCTCAATGTTTATATATATAATATGTTTATATTAAATAATATAAATAATGTACATAATTAATATAATATAAACATATATTTGTTTATATACACATTTGTTTTGCTTTGTGTTTGGGAGTTTTTATGTTTTTGGGCCACACCAGGCTCAAAGTGGGTAAACAGTGCTGATTCCCGGTTTTGAACTTTGGGGTGGGCTCTTGGTGGCTCCTTCTATCACATGGAATGCCTAGGATAGAGCCCAGATTGACCTAGTGCAAGGCAAACGGTCTGCCCTCTGTATTATCTCTCTGCACCCTATATTTTAATTTTAATAACAAGGCACTTACAGTTTGGCCACACATCAAGAAAATAGAGATCGATTCCCAAATAGTAAAATCCACCTGTTAGTCTATAGTTTGGTATTTGTCCTAACTTTCAAAATACATTATACTGGAAAAAACAGGGTTATAACTTATATTTTGACTTATTTTATCCACTCGGGGTTAAATTGTGCATTCCTTCTTGTGATATTAAATATTCTTATAATATATAATTTCAAATGCATATTTTGTTATATGCACGTGTCTTCTGTGTTTTTAACAAAATATGTTTTGTGGTGACTATTTTTAAAGTTTTTACGACGGTAAAGATGTGCTAATTTTAGTGTTATACAAAAAAAATCATTCAATATTTTATCATAGTCAATCATAAAAGGAATGATTCCTGGTTTCACTAGAATAAGAGGTGAGATATATTAAGAGTTAGTGAGGCCATTGGACCTGGTGTGAGAGCACAGTTTATATCAGATATTGTAGAACTTTATAGGTTTTCAAAGACCACCAGGATCTGCAAACACCCAGCTGACTTTAGAATGTTCTGGAAGCCAGAGAGACAAAGGATTATTCAACTTGGATGTAAGATATTTACAAATCAAATACAAATCAGTTATAATTCTGGGTCAAGTTAATGCTGATTGGTGTTAATTAAGATTTAAATCTTGAAAATGTTAGAGTGCTCCTGAGTCTTACATGAAAAATAGCACCTAAGTAAGTGGTAGCTGAAATTTTTGAAGTTTAAAGATGTTGGAGAAAACAATTCAAATTTTAGTGAACTCCGTCAATACAAGTGACCCAAGTAGGAGTGACTTGGAAAAATGAGGCTCAATGATGGAAACCCACTTGTTTTCAGCATATTACTGTAGGTCTCTGGAAGATTTGGAAAATGATGAAAAGCAATTTGATTATTTCCATTTGAGCTTGTGCTGTCACCTGCACTTTTATTGTAAGCAAATTAAAATGTGTGTGCTAAGACTTCCAAGAATTCAACCCTTCCAATCAATCTATTTCTTTAGGCCTCTAAGGAAAACTTACATGCCTTGATAGAAACTTCTGTATCCTCAGCGGTTCTCTGAGGCAGTCATGGATAGAGGGAGAGGCGCATAAATTGTTTTCCATATTATGGAAATACTGGGATTAACTATTATAAAGCATCTAGGGCTAATGGAAAAATTAATACCCATGCTTAGCACTAATGTATACCAATAGAGGTTTGGAATTACTCATAATCTCAAACAGATTGCTGATTGATATTTTCTATATTTTTGTTAATAAGTAAAAAGGAGAGCCCCTGGTTTCATAAACACTGTTTATTTTTTTTCTGATCCTCTAGGTCCTAGAGTCCTAGGAGTCTAGGACTCCTAGAGTCTAGAAGTTCTTGGTTTGATAGTAAAGGGGGCCTTTGATGGAATAGACTTGGGAAGGGATGAATAATGTCATTTTAATTTTCTTTACTGTCAACTGCCATTGAAGCAAAGACTGTCCAAGTAAGACAACTGTCAGGATCCTAAAGTTGATATGGTGATAATTTACTAGAAAATTTTATCCAAATCTCATTCTCTGTTACATTAGAAAGGAGAGAGATAGGCAGAGAGGTAAGAGTAGGTGGGCTGGAAGGCCCCATTAATAATGAGAGAAAAGATAATTCATTGTTAATTCAATCTGCTTCCTCCATCTTCATTTTATTAGTAAGAAAGTTACTGGGGGGGTAAGAAAGGAAATTAAAACACTATGATTCCTTTAATATGGTCCCAGATTTACTCTGCATAATCCAGTCATATTTCTAATAAGAAATTCATGGCTGCTCTGTCCCTAGTAACAGAACGGTGATCTTTATGGGGCCAGCATGAGAAGCTGGCGGGCACAGCCCCCGTCACATTAAACTGTCTCAGTGAAGAGGCAATTTGTTTGATATTAAGAGTTATAAAAATATCAGCACAGAGTGGTTATGCTGGGGATATTGCACAAGCCAATCTGAATTTTAATGTTGTGTGAGCAATAAGCACCGCATCCCCTCTGCCCATGCCACACTCCCTCTCTGCAAATATTTGAAGAGAAAAAAAAAGAGGTTTTGAGCGTCTTGTTCTCTAACACTTCTGCTTCATGCAAGCTCATACCTCACCAAATGTATGGGAGCTGACCAGGATTTCTGGGGTTCTAGCAGCCTGGAGATTCCTTGCCATTGATGGTTGTGTGTGTGGCAGTTGAAGACATGGCCACACAGGTTGGCTTCCTATCACATTGTGCTTGCTTCTCGCTCACCCAAGCTGTCAGGATTGAACCCTCTGCCCATTGCATCTCGTCCACCCTAAAACGCCTTTCTTTGACTCTCCCCACACCACCTCTCATATCTTTATCTTACCCTGTGGCCTCTAGATATAGACTCTGACCTCCGCTCTCTGTCTCCTTCTATCAATTTTCCCATTATTTCCATTCACTATCATTCTTCTTCCTTCACCTCCAAGTCACCTCTTCTTAGATTCATCTCCCATAAATATCTAATCAGCCTTACAGCTAGATATTTTTGAAACATGCTAACTAATTAATTTCACTTCCACAGAGTACCCACTTCATGTCAGGTGTGAAGCCCAAGGAGACACAATCGGAAGAAGACTCAGCACTTGTAGCTGCTGGGAGGTGGTGATGAGAGTGGAATAGTGTGAAGTAGCTTGCACAGGGTAAGCTGGAGTAACTTTGGTCATCTTCACTCAGGTTGAGTGAGGTAAGATTCCTGAGAGATCAAACAAAGATGGTGAAAATTCAAGGAGAAGAAATGTGTTTAGCTGAGGGAACATCGCAAAAGGGTCTTTTGTAAGGGGTGGTTTGGTAGTTAGACCTCTCAGGATGTGTGATGAGAGGTAATGGAGGAAACTGGACAGAGAAGAGGACATTTCAGACAAAATAAAGAAAGGCACGGGGTTGGGAATTCATTGGAAATATGTAAGAAATAGTTATTTAGTTTGACTGAAGCAGCTCAGACTACTTAGAAACCTCAGCACAATCCTGTACTTGTTCCTGTTGTGATGACAAGGGTTTGCATAATTTGGCTGTAGTTCTCCCAGGAGTTTCCTGGTGGTCACACAGTGCTCACTGCATTTCTGGTCAAGGGGCTCAAGTGTATTTTTTAGTTGAATAATTCACAGGGGGTCTGAAGCTCTTGTGGCACTCAGGTCCATCTAATCTCAGGATACCAGAGGTCACACATTCTGGAATCTCAAAAAGTAAAGCCAGTGTAGACTCGGTTCCATGCATGTGAATGACACTGGGTATAACATTCGTTCTCTCACACTTATAAGGTAGGAACCTTCATCCGCCGAGCCATAGAATTTAACATAAAAAGTACACAAAAGCCTCTAATATTGATGTGGTTTCAGATACCACATTGCAACTGACTTTAAGAAACTACCATTTGTTGAATTTTGAAGTGGTATCCAAAAAATAATAATCCAAAATTATGAAAAGATGATTTATTCCTTTCCCTAACTTCATGTACCCATGTCAGCCCAAAATTTGTTCAATATATCTCAACAAAAAAGCACCTCAACTATGAGATATGAGAATTCAGATGTCTTCTAGTAAGTCAGATCTTTGAGATGTGCAAGCATTATAATAATGTACTTAACTCATTCTTTTTAGAAATATATTTATGGCTCTGCATGCAGAGCCAGAAGTGGGTCTGAAAGCAGTCAGGTAGAACCCCAAAACAAACAAAAAGTAAAGGCCATTTATCTTAACCTATATAAATAAATTATCTGGCTGCTTAAAGAAGATCCCAATACCTACATTTTGAGAACTGTGGGCACAAGACTATTATTTTTTATAATGTTTCCACAGGACTGTTATTAAAAGAAAGTTACATGTTTGATTGAGTTAGACTTAGAAAAATATGGGTTCACTTCTTGCCTTCCCCATCTTTCTTTCTCCCCCACACCTCTGTCTCTCTCCCTCTTCCTTTATATTACCCTCCCACCACATTCACAACAGCCTTATCCTTGAACCCTCTTTACAATCTGGAAGTTTCCTTCCTCTCTCTCCCTTCTATTTGCCTTCTCTTTCACTGCACCTCACTCCCTCAGTTTCCACAGAATTCAGCTCCAAACTTCTTACATTCTTTAAACCAGTTTCTATTTCTTCATCTGCTCTTATCTTTTTAACCCCACACTCCCTCTCTAATCTCTCATAATTCTCAGACAGGCTTTCTGTTTCTTCTAGCATTCTAGCATCCACACTCCCCTTCTCAGAATCTTCATTTGTGCTGCAGAGAGATGTGCTGAGAATTGAGCTCATCTGTTAGGACTTACATCAGATTCCTTTTGATCTTCCCAACCTTGGGTCCAGGCTCATACAAAGGAAGAGAAAGCCTGTGGACAAAATGGAGGGAATACGGGCATGGAGACAGGCACCTCTGGGCCAGAGCTCCACTTTGCCACATAGTCACAGGACTGCTTCAACCAACTCACTCATTCTGAACTTTAAACCATACTTTAACTGTTAATAAATTTAAGTTTTTTCTTTGTAGTAATATATATATTTTTTCCTTCCTTCCTTCCTTCCTTCCTTCCTTCCTTCCTTCCTTCCTTCCTTCCTTCCTTCCTTCCTTCCTTCCTTCCTTCCTTCCTTCCTTCCTTCCTTCCTTCCTTCCTTCCTTCCTCCCTCCCTCTCTTCCTTCCTTTCTCCCTCTCTTCCTCCCTCCCTCCCTCCCTCCCTCCCTCCCTCCCTCCCTCCCTCCCTCCCTCCCCTCCCTCCCTCCCTCCCTCCCTCCCTCCCTTCCTTCCTTCCTTCCTTCCTTCCTTCCTTCCTTCCTTCCTTCCTTCCTTCCTTCCTTCCTTCCTTCCTTCCTTTCTTTTTTTGCTTTTTAGGACATACCTGGCAGTGCTCAGTAGTTACTCCTGACTCTTCACATAGAACTCACTCCTGTAAGGCTCAGGGGTTGCTAGGGATTGAACCTTGGTTGGCTGCATGCAAGGCAATTAGTCTACTCATTATGCTAATGCTCTGGCCCCTCTTTGCAATACTATATCTCTTATAAGACATGTCTTTAAAAAAACCCATATGTAATTAAACCATTAATCTATTGTGTTGTTTGATATTTTTTATTTTAGTCATCGTGATTCACAATTATGTAATACTATTCATGGTAGGGTTTCATGCACACAACAGTCCAACCACTACCACCAAAGCGGCCATTTAGGTCCAATCTATTAATAATTAATATCTATTAACTGAGAAAATATGTATAGCAGAGGATGAGCTCATGAAGATTCACTACTGTTGAATAAAGCTGACAGAATTGTAAATATTTATAGACTAATCATTTGTTTTGATGATTATAGGTTATGTAAAAAAGTCTATATTACAAGTTCTTAAATTTTGCTCTGTAGCTGAATTACTTGGAAAGATTGAATATAGGAAGATCCAAAAAATTCTGGGTTTATTTATTTATTTGGGTTTGGGGTCAACCTTGTGGTGCTAAGTGCTTATTCCTGACTCTGAGCTCAGGGATCACTCCTGGAGGGCCTCAGGAGACCATATGGAATGCTGGGGATAGAACCTGTTTCTACTGCATGCAAAGCAAGTGCCTTAACTCACTAAACTACCTTTCTCGTCCCATCACAGAAATTTTTATTCAGTGGGTTATGGATTTTGCACACATCTTTTTAATTAATTCTGAAGTACACAAAACCTGGCTTTTAGAGTTCCTTTGTTTCATATTTCCTCATTCTTTCATGAAATTTCTCATTTATTATAAAACTGATCCAATTTGTATTTGATGCTATTGCTCAACATTGCACATGTTTTAATACATATTATATTTATTGAATGGCTCATCACATTGTGGTGCTTCTGTCACTACCTTTTCCCCTTTGAGCAGAGCAAAGCGTAGAACTGAGATCCCTTGGCTATGATTTAATGTTGCTGGACTTTTACTTTTAAAGATGGACAGCTATATTGTGGAAGGATGCTATAGGGATTTTGTGGATTAAAGCATGTGTGAACCTTGTGTGGCTTGATATTCACATGCCAGTTTTAATTATTTTCTTCAATGACAAATCCAGTTGCTTACTGGAAAAGGAAGAATTGGAGTGGTGAATATCCAAGGGTTGCACTATTTGGGATACCTATCCTTCTGCCAGTCCAGTTCCAAGGAATAAAGGAGTATTGGTTTAGGGCAAGTGAGTGAAGAGAAGTGGCATTTCTCCCTCCACCACTCAGCACTCACCAGATCCAGCCTCTCTCTCAGCTCTGTTGAGAATCAGCTTTCTCAAATGTGCTCAACCTTTGGAAGTCTGCAAACTTGTTTTTCTTTTCTTCCTACTTCATCCTTTGGACTATTTGCTGTACCTTGACCTGGAGAGTTCCTTACGCAATCTGATTGCTCCTTCACCTCACCACCTACGGGTACAAGAGGTCACAGTGGTCATTTTGCCTGGCTCCTGACATTTGAGTTTGATGTTGGGAACTTGAGCACCCTACTCCTCACTTTTCATTTCTCCTTGACTCCTACCATCCATCTCAGCCAGTGCGTGACACATCAGCATGCATTCATAAAGGGCTTTGCTCCCCTCTTCTTAGCCAGGGGTCCAGCCTCACCAGTCAGGCTGCCTCTTAGAGGTGAGACAATCACTTTTTGCTCTAGATGACTGTTTGCTAAATATCTTCAGAATTGGCGAGGAAAAAGCTCTTCTTTTTCTCCATGACTCATTAACAAGGTGGCAAGTACAACTGCTTGAACTCCAATAGCTACAGCTATATAAAATTTATATTCAAAGACTTTTCTATGCAGAAAAATATCCAGGCCACTCAAATGTCCCAGATGAATGAGGTCTAGGAGTGTTGGCCTCTTTCTGAGTAGGGCCTCTTTTATTTGCTGCTCAGGCCTTGTATCCTTATATCTTGATTCATAGTGCCACTTTCTTTGGTATCTATGCCCTGATATTTCTCCTTTTATTTTGGCTGATAAACAGCTCCCTCAGCCTCCATGTCAGAAGATGTACTTGTGTATGTCCCATGTATAAGTGACTTAGAGGGGGCTGTGGGTCAGAACCAGGAAGAAAAATGAAGAGAATGGACTGTAGAGGTGGGGGAGAAGAGAAAGAATTCTAGATTAGATTTGATAAGGATAAAGCTTGAAGTCATAAAACTCCAATAATGATAATGGCATCAGAGCTTTGGTGGGGGGAATAAGGTAAAAAAATACACACACACACACATATATATAGGGAGGTGTGAATCTCTGTTTCCTGAACTCATATAGCATTGTAAACCAATGTTCAATCAATGCAATTTTTAAGAAGGGCTTTCTGTCAGTCATCAGAAATGCTTTGACATTGTAAAGATAGGCTACAGTTTATGTTTCACCTCAAGAAGCCAGTGCAGGAGCTGAAGCACTGCACTCCAAGCGGTAAGGTGTCTGCCTTGCCTGTGCTAGCCTAGGATGGACTACAGTTCAATCCCCCAACATCCCATATGGTCCTCCAAGCAATTTCTGAATGCATAGCCAGGAGTAACCCGAGTGTCACCCTATGTGGCCCAAAAACTAAAAAAGAAAATAAAAGAAGCCAGTGCAGGTATTACATCTTCATCCTGTGTCCTTTCATTATATATTTCATCATCATTTGCTTAATGCTCCATGAACATTGCATGCACCCAAGGCTTATATTTATAAACCTGTGTCAAGAAACTGGCAGTAACTGTATTTGACTATGGCACTGCAAAGCAGGTAGGGCTATCTCTTATCCTCCCTGTATGCATAACATGGAGTGTGAGTTGGGTTAGGAGGAGCTGAGACCAGAGGATTCTGAGTTTGAAAGGTCTTGCCAAAAAAAGAGCAGGCAAAATCCAAAGAGGGAGTAAAATGCCAAGGAAAGAGAAAAATGAAGAGCAATGACTGTGTGGTCAAAAGGCTAATTGTGCTACTAGCAATACAAGGAAGGTGGGAAGGAACTCAAGTTAGGAGGCAAAGATAACAAGCTGTGCTCTAGACAAATTTTGTTGCAGGGGTTAGGAGGTCAACCAAATAGAGATCTTCCATAGACAATAAGAAATGTGAGATAGGAGAGGGCCAAGGGGTCAGGGTTCGAAATATAGATTGAGCTACAATTGGATAATGGGAAGAAGACAGGGCTGGTGAGATCACTTATTTGCTTAAGAAATAGTCATTAAGTGCCTACTATGTGCCAAGCAAAGATCTAAGACCTAGGATTCTTTGATGAGTCAGGCAGGGAAGATGTCTTGAATGATTTGTGCAGAGGAAGAGAACAGGAGATGAATCATGATTGGGCTGGAGAGAAAATAGGCTGGAAGGTCAGCTGGGGATATGAGATGCCTGGAGAGGAATAGATAGCATAATGGGTCAGTGAGAACCCCTGTTGATTTGCATGTTATGGGAAATATAGGGGAACAAAGACTTATTAGTCTTTTTCAAAGAAAAACTTGTTGATGGAAACAGCCCAGCTCTGGTACAGGGACTATATTACGTCTCTAAAGATCCAAACAACCTATGACTCCAGAACTGCATTGGCAACTGTTTAGAGGTGCCCTCCAGTTTGGCCACAGCCCTGCCATCTCTCATTTCCAGCTTTTAGTTTTATCTTTTCTAGCTAACGGATGTTTGTCATGCATTCTAATTTTCCATTTTATTGATTTTTCTGTTTCTGTTTGAGTAGACACAGAGATTTTCAGAGGCTACTCCTGATTGAACTCAGTACAGGAGGGTCACTTGTGGTGCCAAAATTGAACCTAGAGCTCCACAAGGCAAAGCCTGTGTTCCCATTTCTTTAAGCAATGTAACAGTATATTCTATACAGTTTAAAAAACTTGAGGAATTACCTCAGAGGGAGCTGAGAGGGTGAAGGTCAGGCCAAGGAGCCTCAGGCACTCTAAATTGCATAAACTATTAGTTTTCACACAAAGCATTCTGATGAAAATTTCAAAAGCAAAAATGACTTAAAGTGAATTAACAATATACATTCTTTATATAACAAACATTTGAGCATTTGAAATCCCTCCAAATAATCTGCCATTTGTATTATATAAGGTAGAATACTTGCTCTATATATTATGCCATATAGTACATATAAGCTAAAACAGTATCACTTCATAGGAAGACTTACATATTCATCCCATGAAAAGTTGTTCCCAGGGAAAGAGCTTGGCTGTATCACTCTACTGAAACACAGAATGAATGCTATGCTTGCTGTGAATTTTTGTTAAAAACAAAAGTATTCTGTAGATTTCTTTTAGTTTATAAAAACAGTTACAAATATAGTTTTTTTTTCCTCAAGGAAAAAATAGTGGCGTGATTCACACTTTCAAAATTTAAGGGGTACCTGTGTGTGATTACACATATTTAAATATTCCCTGAAGAAAATCAGAAATATTTCTTGGAGAGCAAAGTTATCTGAATAGATCTGTTTCAGAATGAGATAGGACTCATTAGTTGAGACTGCTACTGTCAACTGGGCCTTTAACCCAGCTTCCTGGTTAGTTGTCTGGAGTACATGTGACCAACCAGTAATGTATATGCACAGATTCACTGACTTAGCACATGTAAGTATCCCCACTTCTGTGTACTTGAGTGACTTGAGGCCTTCCTTCTCTGAAGACCTCTGCATCCTGTCATCTCAAAAGTCCTTTAACCATGTGATTATTTTGGTAAAGTGGAGGTGTTAAGCCACACCTGACTGTACTCAAAGATTATTTTTGGCAGTGCAGGGTGTGAGGCAACTGTAGCACTCGGGACTGAATCAGGGTTGGCTGCATACAAGGCAAAATCTTTACCTGCTATATGGTCTTTCTGATCCAAATATTCTAAATCTGGAGCAGCTTTTAGGTTTTCCCTGAACCATACTAGTGTTCTCTAAGTTCATTTCAATTTTGTAGATTTGAGGCATTTGAAGTAGAAACAGAGGAGGAGAAATGAAAATGGAGAAAGGTAGGCCAGAGAAGAGGCCTTTGGGATTTTTAGTTTGTTTTCTATTTGTTTGGGGGCCACATCTGGTGCTATACAGAGGTTACTCCTCGCTCTGCACTCAGGAATCACTTTTAATGGGTTTGAGGGGACCATATGGGATGCTGGGGATCAAATCTGGGTTGATCCAGTACAAGGCCCTAATCTGCTGTCCTCTCTCTACAACCCCTACGCCCTTAGTATTAGGACACATTTATTTCAACAGAAGTGATACGTCCCAGTAGACTACAATCCTAGCTACCTACTCATGCTTTCACTGAGATGTTAAAAGAATAAATTCTCTGCCTGACATTGTTCCAGGTGCTCTTCTGTAATCATTTAATTTTCATATTAATTTTTCATGGCAGGCAATTTTATGCTTATTTTATAGATGAGGAAAACTTGTTTGTTTCTATTTTAAGGTATCTATGAAAGTCAGAAGAGAACACATACAGGAGAAATGCATGACTTTGCAGGGTAGTTCAAATGCATGGGTGGTTATTCCTGGTTGACCTCTTCAGACAACCTTATAGTCAAGGGCACTCACTCTCCTATCCTCTTTGTTAGCAGAATGAACAATATTGGGTACAAGGACCAGGATAATATTTGTATTCCATGGGATTATAAACTTTAAGGCTGTAGAAACTTTCACATAAGCAACAGAGAAATGTAAGTAGATTTCGATTTTAAAGTGAGATGAACTACATAACCTCTGGCTGATTACTTAGTTTCCCCAAGCCTAGTTTTCCCATCTATTAAGTGGGAGGTAGAGCAGGAACCATGCCATGGACTTTTGTGAGGATAAGGCATATAAAAAATTAATAGTGTCTGTCATTTAAAAAAGGCACAGGAGCTGCCAACGTTGGCATATGGGTGAATCTTTATGACCAGAGGAGGTTTGGAGTTGTGTTTCTTGCTCCCAGGCTTCCTTTCAGCTTCTAGCAAGGTTTATTCAACTCCCAACTTTTCCCAGTCAGATCTGCCTCCCTGCATCCCTGCACATCATGAGAGCCTGTTTCTACTCTTGGCATGGAAAGTAACAGCTGGGAAAATCTTTCCACCCCCAAATTCCTAATTTTTGTCATTTATAACTGTCTCAAGAATTATACACAGGGATGAAACTTTCCTTATTTTGTAAAGACGCAATTTTTTTTCAAAAACTATTTTCCCTGTAGCTTTGCAAGCTATTTTAGAGGCAAGTAAGCATAAATGATTAGGAATATAAATTTATTATTTTGTTTGTTTATTTTTGAGCCACACTCAGCAATGCTCAGGGCTTACTCCTAGCTTTGAACTCAGAAATCATTCCTGGCAGGCTTGGGAGACAATATGGGATGCCGAGAATCGAATCTGAGTCTGTACAGAGTCAGCCTCATACAAGGCAAACACTCTACTGCTGAACTCTCTATGGCCACTATTCTCTCTCTCTCTCTCTCTCTCTCTCTCTCTCTCTCTCTCTCTCTCTCTCTCTCTCTCTCTCTCTCTCTCTCTCTCTCTCTCTCTCTCTCTCTCCATACATACATACATACATATCAAGGGGGAAGAGAAATAGAGAAAGATACAGAGGAGGGGGAGGAAGGGAGAGACCAAGAAAGAGAGAGAGGGAGATGAAATGAACTTCTTTCTCAGTTCTGATTGTAGATATTATAGGTATCTACTGTGATTACAGGAATCTACTGAATACAGGGATCTACCATGTTGCTCATTGGGATTGGGGATTGATCCCAATGTGGAGATACTTCAGGAGCAGTGAGACTGAGCAAGGCAATTCATGAGAAGTGCTCTCTGGGTAGTGTTGTGTCTCTCAGTTTTGGTCATTGTGCTTTACAAAGACCTGAAATGTATGTATCTCAGGAAACTCCCACTGTAAAATATTTGAGTGGAAATTTCCTGTCATGCTAACTTGAAAAGACCCCAGGGAACTGTAGTCCATTTACTCATATTAACCATTAACCATTAGACCCAGAGAAGTCTGAGATCAACTCTGGATTGACAAGACCCAAGTCACTATATTCTTCGATTGGCAGGTGGAACTTAGAGTAGAAATGAGCTCAGCCTGCTGGGCCAGGTGTGGGGACATTGTCAACTACACATCAGTTATTAAAGAGAAACAAAAACAATTAGGCAGAAAGGTTTTATGATTTGGGCCAGATCAATGGTATCAAGATAAAGAGCCTGGAAATGAAGGTGGGCTGACTTGAAGACATGGTGAGGATGGTAGCAAAAATCAATAATTACTCCAGTTTTGGTTACTTGAGGGGCCTCATCTGCTGGTGCTCCTCCTGGATCTGTGCTTAGGCATTATTTCTGGCAATATGTAGACAGTGCTGGGGAATAGAACGGGAATCAACTATGTGCAAGGCAAATACCATGTGGTTTCTTTCTTTCTTTCTTTCTTTCTTTCTTTCTTTCTTTCTTTCTTTCTTTCTTTCTTTCTTTCTTTCTTTCTTTCTTTCTTTCTTTCTTTCTTTCTTTCTTTCTTTCTTTCTTTCTTTCTTTCTTTCTTTCTTTCTTTTTTTTTTTTGTTTTTTTGGGTCACACCCGGTGATGCTCAGGGGTTACTCCTGGCTGTCTGCTCAGAAATAGCTCCTGGCAGGCACAGGGGACCATATGGGACACCGGGATTTGAACCAACCACCTTTGGTCCTGGATCGGCTGCTTGCAAGGCAAACGCTGCTGTGCTATCTCTCCGGGCCCCCATGTGGTTTCTTTACTATTTCTCTGGCTCCCAAATCAGCAATTATTCACAAGGTGAATGGTGAAATCTGGAGAACATAATTTGGAGGGGGGGAAGATCAATGAGATCAGAAAATTCCATAAATATGAATAAATGTTGACTGTGCCTAAGTCATAGTTAGATATGCTCAGACCCTTCAAGTTTGTGCCAACCAGAACTCTTGACAGGGTGAGTGGATGACAGCCTTCCTAAGACTTCCTGGATAGCATTTCTATGAATGTGGGGGTCACTAAAAACAAAGGCTGTTCTGGTGATCTTACATCATGCAATAAACTCTTTTCTATACTCATCATATTATCCTTTGTGTGCTCCTTTTAGGGATAAAGCCCACACTTTCTGACTTGACTTCTTTTCCTAAATGTGTGCCCATCTCACATGTAAAACTTACACTCAGAGAACAAAGCAGCTGAGGTGTTAGGACTTGATCTAAGGTGTGAATTTCTACAAGGGATATTTTAGGGTCTCTTTTATTGGACTGAATGATTACTCTCTATACTAAACAAAGACTAAAAAGTTCAAAAATTAAGGTAAGTTATGAGGATGGACCATTTTTGAGTCCTGCCAGGAGTAATCCCTGAGCTTAGAGTTGAGTAAGCCCTCAAGTGTGACCTAAAAACAATCCCTTCCATTAAAAAGAAGAATTAAGAAGAACTGAGAGAAAATGCAGTATGTAGTAGGGTACATATCTAGCATGCTTCTCAATTTGGTTCAATTTCTCAGCACTGCTAGGTGCAGCTTGGAGTCGCCAGTGTTGTTCAGAGTAATTCCAAGCACCATAGAATCCCAAGAAGCATTGCAACCTCCGGTTTTTGCATTGCAACAGCAGCAGCACAGTTGACTGAGACTTGCCACCAGGAGTACCATGCCTCCTGGTTACTGGTTGAAATCCCCAACCCCAATTAAGATAAAACAATTAAACAGTAATGACAACATCAGTGAGGTGTCAATATTTTGAATCTCACCAGTTTGTGGGTTCAGGTGATAATACTTCAATCATGTACGAAACCAGCTCTCTGTAAGCTCTTACTTATCCATGAAGGCTCTTATTGGAATCATTTTTGAACTACTCCAGGGGGTGTTGACGCATATATTTTGTTAGTTTGTTTTTGGGCCACACCTGGTGACGCTCAGGGGTTACTCCTGGCTATGTGCTCAGAAATTGCTCCTGGCTCTGGGGCCGGGGGATCGAACCGCAGCCCATCCTAAGCTAGTATCAGCAAGGTAGACACCTTACCACTTGCAACACCGCTTCGGCCTCTTGATGCATACATTTTTTATATAGAGTATGATCTGGTGCTGACTTTACCTCAAATATTTACCTCCACCATGCACGAAGAAGGTATTTTCCTTTCCAGAAATACTGGGAAGTTCACTTTTTCATCTGAAGCCACTGCAGTAGCTCATTGTCTGATGCTCTTAGGTAGAAAGAACATTGTCCTTCTGGATTTAGTGGTGGGCAAGCAAAGACCTCACAGTAGTATTGCTGTAAAGAATCATAATTTATTAAAGCACATTTTTAATATACAAACAGAAACATCTCCTCAGAATACCTAGACTGAGACAAATCCCTAAGGTAACTCAAAACCTTCTATTTTACTATTATGACCCCTTTATACTAGGTACTGCTATTGAAAAACTTTCTTCCTTTAATGTTTTAATTGAATCACTGTAAAATGCAGTTAACAAGCTTTTCATGATTTATTCCAGTTCATACAATATTCTAACACCCTTCACTAGTGCATTCTCACTACCAATGCCCCTGGTTTCCCTCCTACATCTCTCCAGCCTCCCTCTATGACAGACATTTTCCTTCTGTCTCTCACTCACTCATCCACTCTGTTTCTATCTTAATCCCTTTTAGGCACTGTGGCTTGCAATATTGTTACTGAATATATATCATATAACAATATAATTATATCTTCCTTCAGTGCCCAGTCTTTGTTCAGAGTGATTCTTTCCTACTGCCATTGTCATAGTGGCCTGGTAGCATAGGTAGGCCTTCTCTGTCCTAACTGTACTCCCTTTTCCTACCCTTTGTAGCAAGCTTTCTACCATAGAGCAGTGCTTTTGGCCCTCGTCTCTATTGGAAAGACTTTCTTCCTTAAGGTGAGTTATCACACAGTGTCTCTGGCATTTCTTCCTAAAAGCAAACCTCCTTGAGAAACTACCAAATAGCTGACCAGACTTATTTTTGTTTGTTTGTATTTTGGGCCACACTCAGTGGTGCTTAGGGGTTACTCCTGGCTCTGTGCTCAGAAATGGCTCCTGGCAGGTTTGGGGGACTATATGGGATGCCAAGAAACAAACCTGGGTCCTTCCTGGGTCAGACAAGTGCAAGGCAAAAGCTCTATAACTGTGTATCACTCTGGCCCCTAGATTTGATTCCTTATGGACAAACACCTAATGCCTACAAGCTATGTTCAAGGTTTTCTGGATGGTATCTCAGCTCTGCTCTAACCAAGGATTCTGATAAATTATTGGGAAAGAGTTATTGTTCTCAGCTTTATTTACATATTTTATCCTATCTCTATCCAGTTGGGACATTGTGTTATTCCCATTAGTAGTACTCGCTGTACAGGGAACTCTGAGTCAGAGCTTTCCAGAGAACAACTCTGTAGAGAACTGGCATCATGCAGACCTGCTTTGGCTTCTCCTTCCCATTATACGGGATGAATAAACTACAATTTCATGGCATGGTATGCTCCTAAATCCCTGCATAGAGTTATTTAGACATCCAAGAGCTCAAACATTCATGGACAGAGTTGCTTTCTTTGTGTAGAAAGGGGGGTAGAAAATATAAGAGCAGAGAGAATTATTTACCTTAATTAATCTGAACCTTAATGCAAGGAAGTTTTAAATATATACCACAGTAGGTGCTCTTGAAAGAAGTCAAAGCTCCCCATTATAAACCCATGAAGTTTCATGAAAGGCTTTATTCTTAGTCATTTATTACCGAAGCAGGAAAGTGTACTTTATCATATTCATATTTTAATTCTTTAGTGTCCATTATTTCCATTCTTTTCATTTTCTTTTTTCTTTAACTCTTTCTCTTCCATTTTGTCCATTGCTTCCCTTTCTATTAAACAAATATTAGATGCCTCACACTCTGATGGATACTAGAAGGATGAGAGATGAGTAAGACATTGTCTTTGCCCTTGAAGAGCAAGTGCATCATGCAGTGGGGGAAGGCAGATGTGTACACAATTAACTATAATAAAATATGGTGAGCAATATAATGGAGATTGCCCAAAGTGTCATGAGAGCACAGAGGAGGAGTGAAGGAGTTGCCATAAAGGTCACCAGGAAAATCTTCACTGAGAAGGTGATTTCTGAGTTGGTTTTGAAGACTGAAAAAGAATTTTCCAGATGAACAAAGATGGGAAGGGCACCCTAGCTTGGGGTGACAATGTCTGATAGGAACAACATAGAAAATATAGATTGGTAGCGAGGGATGTAGTCATATTTTGCAAAGATTGTTTATAAATAGGATGTGATGGTATGTAAGTATTATGCATAAGGACAGACTCTTTTTATACAATATGTGATGAAACCCACACATGGCATCTTCCTTTGGAAAACATTTTTGACTATTAGGACTAATTGAGTTAAATTTGAGGTGGTCAGTATAAATGTTACTGAAAATTATGTTTAATTAATAAAAATGATGCAAGATTTATTAATGGCCAGAACATGCCAAGGTCTTTGTTACTTGCCTCAAGGAACATCTCAAAAGGAGCATTTTAATTTATATATTTCAGGGGAGGGGACAGAATGATTTGCACTTAGAAGAAGTTTAGAGTAGAAAATATAGATAGAAAATATAGATGATCTAGGGGCCGGTGAGGTGGCACTAGAGGTAAGGTGTCTGCCTTGCAAGCGCTAGCCAAGGATCAGGACCGTAGTTTGATCCCCCAGCGTCCCATATGTTCCCCCCAACCCAGGGACAATTTCTGAGCACTTAGCCAGGAGAAACCCCTGAGCATCAAATGGGTGTGACCTGAAAAACCAAAAAAAAAAAAAAAAGAAAAAAATATAGATGATCTTGTGGTGAGTAGCTGTGAGTCAAAGATGAGTAAAAATGAAGGAGGCTAAGTTGACTTTCCACATAGATGGATGTGAATGACCAGCCAAGGCTTTTTCTTCAAAGGAAAGACACATGGGAAAATATTTTTACTAAATGAGTGTGGACCTAAACAAGTTAACCTACCAGAACACATGCTAGGGAAGCAAAGAAAGATGATCAAATTAGAGAAGAGATTGTATCATTTGCACCTTGAAAACCAGTAGATTATCAGTGGACTACTGGGTGGAAAGAAATTTTGAAGGCCTTCTAGAAAAACGCCTTATTCTCATGTGTGTATTTCTTCTATAGTATTCCTACATGTGATCATCAGTATTAGATGACTTTATATATGTGCGTATATACATAAACATATATAAGACTGAGTATATTGTGTTGCTCTGTGAAAAACATAAAATTTCAGCTTTATATTTCTCAGACTGTTGGAAAAGTTTTCTAAAATTGAGGTCATTATTTCTTTGTCCACTAATTCTGGAAACATTTCTTAGTGGTAGTCACTTTGCTAGAAAGTTGCTCTTCTGGTTAAAAAATAAATCAGTCTAATTTTTTTTCCTGGTAAATATTTTCAGTTTTCTCAATTTTTATTCCATAAGGAATCTGTAGTCTGAGGTTGCCTTCTATTTGTGGCTGGGGCTTTTGGTGCTTTATTAGGCCTTGACTGTCCTTTGAAGTGGGGTCTGCTAGGTACTGTAAAGTCTGGGTGTAAATGAATAGATGATGACCAGCCTAAGTGTAAAAATAACTTGGTGCACACAATATTTGTGAGGGTGAGTTAGATCACAGGGCTCAGGGAGGATTGATATGGGTACTATGGGGACAGATGTAAGCTGGAGACATTAGTAGGAGTCCCATCATAAGACCTGAATCAGGGGGTGATGTTGGGTCATGAGATAAATCATTAAGAATAAAGCCAGGAGAGTTTTCAAAACTTTGATAAATGAGCATGAAGAAAGAAATGTGTTTGCATGGGAAGAAATGGTGGGATACAGCTAGTGGGCAGTAGAAAATGATGCTGAATTAATCAAGAGAGTTAGGAAAAGTGACTCTGCTTGCCACCAATTGTCTCAGAACCTGGGAAGATGATTGACTTACAGTTCTCTACTGAGACCCATGAAAGACAGAATCCTTAGAAGACTGAAGATACACAGAGAAGGAGGAAGCCACTCAGAAAGGCAGTCTATAGTGCGAAGGTCAGAAGCATTAAAGATGCCCATGGAAGGTATCAACCAGTAAGATATCAGAATGATGCCAGAAAAAAAGAGTTTCAGAAAGAGTGAGTGGTCAGTCAGTGAAAACAAGTGCACTGTAGGACGAAGAAAATGAGGCCATGCCACTTCAACAGAGAAGAAGGCAGCCAGCTTCAGTAGGATGGGGGCAGCTAAGACAACCCTTGGGAGATTATAAGGAATAGGTTTCTGGATTCCAGAATTCACATTTCCTCATTGTGCCCACAGTCCCTCATTTTTGGTGGTTTTTCTTTTTCCTTTTCTTGAAAAAATTTTGAATCACCGTGAGATTCAGTTACTAAGTCATGATTGAGTACATGATTGAGTTTCAGTTGTATAAAGTCCAACATCCATCCCTTCACCAGCACACATTTCCCACCACCAATGTTCTCAGTTTGCTTCCCACGTTTTTGATAAACAACCTCTCCTAATGCTTTCAGTTCACCGTCCTGATGTCTACCTTCCACGTTTCCTCCCAGTATCCCAGAGTGTCAGGGGCCACAACTATTCAAGTTTGTGGTCTCCTCAGGTGGCACAAATGGTTTACTTCCCAGGGTAGTAAGTCAGAGCGATTTCTTTTTAAAAATAGAGATCTTTGTTTATTGAAGAAACATTGGTTTAATCATGTACATGTTTTGGGAAGGAAAACTTATACCTCTTCCAAAGTAATCTATCACTTAAACTCTGCCTAAAGTGTCAGTTCCCGCCACCTTCATCTACTGCAGCCTGTACATGCTTTGTGTCTCATAGGTGCTTCCTTTTTAGCAACCTCAGTTTCATGAGCCAACTCCAAAGTATCTAGAACACTGACAAGCAGTCTCACTGTAGGGTATTGGCT
Source organism: Suncus etruscus (assembly GCF_024139225.1). Taxonomy (NCBI): domain Eukaryota; kingdom Metazoa; phylum Chordata; class Mammalia; order Eulipotyphla; family Soricidae; genus Suncus; species Suncus etruscus. Next base: position 60,865,948 of record NC_064859.1, on the reverse strand, counting down.
CTGGGGGGAGAAGAGGTCATTCCAAGCTGCTAAGATCCTACCCTGCCTTGACAGCAACACACGCCTGGCTGACATAAACACTGAGCTGGTGCAGGGGGGGCTAAGGTAAGGCTCAGACAATGACAGCTCACCACCCCTGGGGACACAGTTGAACTGCCCACATCTATTTTCTTTGACGTTTGAATGTTGTGATTTCCAGAGGGCAGAAGGTGAGTGCAGAGAAGCTCCACCCTATCATCTCTGTCAGGCTCACCAACTTCACCCTGAACCCCTGTTCCCATTTCATGCCCCACACCTGATTCTACTAAGGAACAGCTTGTCCCCTCCAGCACATCTCTCTTCTGTCCATCAGTGTTTACTGCCCTGGAGCTCATCTCAGGCTTTGCCAGGGGCCACAGTATCTGCAGAGGCTAAGCTCCTTCTGCAAAGACCTCAAAATTGTAGCAGTTAGAGACAGGTTATGCCAACCCTGCTTTTCCCAAGATGCACTGGGAGCCTGGGAACCAGGAGGGAGGGAGGAGGCTCAGCTGAGGAGCTCAGGATTTAATTCTATGCATCATTAAGTAGTCCTCTGAAAGTAGTGTCCCCCTATACATCATCCATGCTTAGTAAACAGCACGCTGACATTACATTAGCGGCTGGAAATGAATTTTCTCTTTTATAGGGAAATTGAGAATCCGCCAAGAAGAAAGAAAGAAAGAAGAAAAAAAAACCTCAAAACCAATTATCTAGGCATTTATGAGTTCCACCCTGGTCCCTCTCTCTCTCTTCTCTCTCACTCAGATGCAAAGAAGCATTTAATATTTAATATATTAAGAAAAGAAAGAAACTTTGATAGATTATGTGGAATCTGGCATTAATTCCCTTCACCCCTCCTTACTTCCTCATTCTCCCTGCTGAAAACCCAGGCCTGGTTCTTGCTGACATTTAAATGGATTAAGGTGTTCAGATTTCCTTAATAGTGTTGACATTTTGAAAATATTTCTGACTTTCCCCATCCTCGAAATAATAATAATAAATAAATATTAGAATGGATCTTCCCCTTTACCAACAGGCAGGCTCAGCCCTCTCCTGCTCTCCAGGGCAGATGAGATTTACATTTTCTGTTTTTTACTGACAAGATTAAGGACAGAAAAGTCACACTACCTCCTTGAGAGATACTAGAACTGAGTGAAGCAGCATTGGAGAGACTGGACAGGAAGGGATTTTGCTGATTTCCCCTTTTTCTGGGGCTTGGGAAGGCTATTGCCCCTCTATCTAATCCCGTCAGTGGCTCAGTGGCTCTTCTTTTATAAAGATCCATTGTCCTTCCCCCATGCAACCTATGGCTTGGTCACTCACAGATCTGTTCTCGCATACTCAGCAGACAGAAAGTCATTTCCTACTTGGCAGCAAGGTCCTGTAGTCTATTAGTGAACAAACAGACAAGGGGACATATTTGACTCTGTTGTCTTCTATCCCCTGTATTCTAGGAAACCTTTACCTCAGTGGGTTGGAATGTGTTCCCCCATCTATTCTCCAGGGTGCCTGAATGAGCATCCTTGACCAGTATATTTCTGTACCCTAGATCTTATAGTAAAGCTCTAACCTAATGGGTGCTTAAGAAATGTTTGTTTAATGGAAGGCAGGCAGAATGTATAAAAAGGCAAAGAAGGAAAGGAGAAAAGGGAAAAAAAAAAAAAGCAAGTCTTCCTTGACTGACTTTCTCAAAGCCCTGAGGCTCCATGATGCCTTCAAGCCAAATCCAATCAGCAGACACACTGAGCTGCAAGAGGCCCTGCTTTGGGCTAATTCCTGCCCACAAGTTTCCCATGGTTTAAAGGTTGTTGGTCTTTGCCCTTGAGTGGGTAGAAATATCTGACAAGACTTGCAGAGAACACAATGTTCCTTAGAGATATCACCCTATGAAGAGCAACTAGAAGATTAAACTGAATGGGGCTAAGATGAATCTCTGGGTTGCCATGTAGGTGGGCTACTTTCTTAAAACTCAGTTTTGCCACATAGAAAATGGTGTTATAATCCTAATATGAGGGTACTATTGTGACTCTTATAAGGATAGAGGACATTCATGGATGCAGATAGAGCCAATATATAATGAATGGCCAACAAATTATAAATGCTTTGAAAATATTTTTTCTTGTTAAAGATTAGGTCTCATGATCTCAGTGTTGTTGACTCTGTGGTTCAAATATTTTTCTCTATCATACCTTAATACCACCAATGTACCTGAATACCCTTCTACCCTGTTCCCTATTAATTCTCATCTGCCTTTCTCCTCCAAACCTCTACTCCATTTTTTCTGTCTCCTATCTGTACTCTAGGGCCAAGGGTGATCTAAGCATCACCCATTTAAATTGCATTATTTCATGCAGTTATTCTAAATACTGTCTATAAGTAATATTATCTTGCCTTTCTTCTAGCTTACTTCATTTAACATATTGTCTCCCACTTTTATCCATGTTGCAGCAAATTGCATGATTACTTTCTTCCTTATAGCTGTGTAATATTTCTTTCTTTCTTTTTTTTTTTGTTTTGTTTTTTGGGCCACACCCGTTTGATGCTCAGAAGTTACTCCTGGCTAAGCGCTCAGAAATCGCCCCTGACACAGAAAAAAAATTTAACAATTGGAAATTAAATAGAAATAGCCTGCTACTGAACAACCAGTGAGTCCGAGATGAAATCAAAGAGGAAATCAAAACTTTCCTGGAAACAAATGATAATGAAGACACAAACTGCCAGAATCTATGGGACACAGCAAAAGCGGTCCTAAGAGGAAAATTTATAGCTTTGCAAGCACACATCAGGAAGGAAGAAGGGACATACCTGAATAACTTAATGATGCAGCTCACAAAATTAGAAAATGACCAACAAAAGGAACCAAAAATAGGGAGACAGAAGGAAATAACAAAGCTGAAAGCAGAAATCAATGAAGTGGAAACCCAAAAAAACAATTCGAAAGATCAACGAAAGCAGAAGTTGGTTCTTTGAAAAAATAAAGATTGATAGACCATTGGCAAAATTCACAAAGAAAGAGAGAGAGAGAAACCTGATAACCCGTATTAGAAATGAAAAGGGGGAGATCACGACAGATATTTCAGAGATCCAAAGGGTAATCAGAGACTACTTTGAGAAACTTTATGCTACTAAACATGAGAACCTAGAAGAAATGGATAAATTCCTGGACACTTATAATCTTCCACGGTTAAGTAAGGAGGATGTAGCATATCTAAACACCCCCGTCACTATGAAGGAAATTAAAACTGTAATCAAACATCTGCCTAAAAAGAAAAGCCCAGGCCCAGATGGATTTACTAATGAATTTTTTCAAACCTTTCAAGAGGAGCTACTACCAATCCTAGCCAGGCTCTTCCATGAAATTGAAAAAACAGGAACACTCCCACACAGCTTTTATGAAGCCAACATCACCTTGATACCAAAACCAGACAGAGATGCTGCCAAAAAAGAAAATTACAGACCAATATCCCTGATGAATGCAGATACAAAGATTTTCAACAAAATCCTGGCAAATAGGATCCAATGCATCATCAAGAAGATCATACACTATGACCAAGTAGGTTTCATTCCAGGAATGCAAGGATGGTTTAACATCCGTAAATCTATCAACATCATACACAACATCAACAAGAAGAAAAATAAAAATCACATGATCATATCAATAGATGCTGAGAAAGCATTTGATAAGGTCCAGCACCCATTCTTGATCAAAACTCTCAGCAAGATGAGAATGAAAGGAATCTTTCTCAATCTAGTTGAAGTCATCTACCACAAGTCAATGGCAAATATTATCCTCAATGGAGAAAAACTAAAAGCCTTTCCTCTAAATTCTGGTACAAGAAAAGGCTGTTTGCTCTCACCACTACTCTTCAACATAGCACTGGAAGTACTTGATCAGGCAAGAAAAAGATATCAAGGGCATCCAGAGAGGAAAGGAAGAAGTCAAGCTCTCACTGTTTGCGGATGACATGATACTCTACTTAGAAAACCCTAAAGACTCTACCAAAAAGCTTCTAGAAACAATAGATGCATATAGCAAGGTGTCAGGCTACAAAATTAACACACAGAAATCAATGGCCTTTTTATACACCAATAGTGATAGGGAAGAGATGGACGTTAAGAAGGCACTCCCATTCACATTAGTGCCACACAAACTCAAATATCTTGGAGTCAAATTGGCCAAAGACGTGAAGGACCTATACAAAGAAAACTATAAAGCCCTGCTTCAAGAAATAAGAGAGGACACACGGAAATGGAAACACATACCCTGCTCATGGATTGGCAGGATTAACATCATTAAAATGGCAATACTCCCCAAAGCATTATACAGATTTAATGCGATCCCTCTAGAGACACCCATGACATTCTTCAAAGAAGTGGATCAAACACTTATAAAGTTCATCTGGAACAATAAACACCCTCGACTAACTAAAGAACTCCTAGGGAAAAGGAGTATGGGAGGCATTACTTTTCCCAACTTTAAACTGAACTACAAAGCAATAGTTATCAAAAACAGCATGGTATTGGAATAAAGACAGACCCTCAGATCAGTGGAATAGGCTTGAGTTCTCAGAGAACATTCCCCAGACATACAAACACCTAATTTTTGACAAAGGAGCAAGAAATTCTAAGTGGAGCAGGGAAAACCTCTTCAACAAGTGGTACTGGCAGAACTGGTTAGCCACTTGCAAAAAAGCGAATATAGACCCCCAGTTAACACCATGTACAAAGGTGAAATCCAAATGGCTTAAAGACCTTTATATCAGACTGATACAATAAAGTATATAGAAAAACATGTCGGTAAAACACTCTATGACATTGAGACTAAAGGCATCTTCAAAGAGAAAACTACATTTTCCAAACAAGTAGAGGAAGAGATAAACAGATGGGAATACATTAAGCTGAGAAGCTTCTGCACCTCAAAAGAAATAGTGCCCAGGATACAAGAGCCACTCACTGAGTGGGAGAAACTATTCACCCAATACCCATCAGATAAGGGGCTAATATCCAAAATATACAGGGCACTGACAGAACTTTACAAGAAAAAAACATCTAATCCCATCAAAAAATGGGGAGAAGAAATGAACAGACACTTTGATAAAAAAGAAATACAAATGGCCAAAAGGCACATGAAAAAATGCTCCTTATCACTAATCATCAGGGAGATGCAAGTCAAAACAACTATGAGGTACCACCTCACACCACAGAGATTGGCACACATCACAAAGAATGAGAACAATCAGTGCTGGCGGGAATGTGGAGACAAAGGAACTCTTATCCACTGTTGGTGGGAATGCCCTCTAGTCCAACCTCTATGGAAAGTGATATGGAGATTCCTCCAAAAACTGGAAATTGAGCTCCCATTCGACACAGCTATTCCACTCCTAGGGATATACCCTAGGAACACAAGAATACAATACAAAAATCCCTTCCTCACGCCTATATTTATTGCAGCACTATTCATAATAGCCAGGTTCTGAAAACAACCAAGATGCCCTTCAACAAACAAATGGCTAAAGAAACAGTGGTACATATACACAATGGAATATTATGCAGCCATTAGGAGAGATGAGGTCATGAAATTTTCCTATACATGGATGTACATGGAATCTATCATGCTGAATGAACTATGTCAGAGGGAGGGAGATAGATGCAGAATAGTCTCACTCATCTCTGGGTTTTAAGAAAAATAAAAGTCTGGGGCCGGAGAGATAGCGTGGAGGTAAGGTGTTTGCCTTTCATGCAGGAGGTCATCGGTTCGAATCCTGGCGCCCCATATGGTTCCTGTGCCTGCCAGGAGCAATTTCTGAGCCTGGAGCCAGGAATAACCCCTGAGCACTGCCAGGTGTGACCCAAAAACCAAAAAAAAAAAAAAAAAAAGAAAAATAAAAGTCATTTTTGCAACAATCCTCAGAGACAATGAGAGGAGGGCTGGAACTTCCAGCTCCCTCATGAAGCTCACCACAAAGAGTGGTGAGTGCAGTTATAGAAATAACTACACTGAGAACTACCATAACCATGTGAATGAATGAGGGAATTGGAAAGCCTGTCTAGAGTACAGGTGGGAGTGGGGTGGGATGGAGGGAGATTTAGGATATTGGTGGTGGGAATGTTGCACTGATGAAGGGGGGTGTTCTTTACATGACTGAAACCTAATCACAATCATATTTGTAATCAAGATGCTTAAATAAAGATATTATAAATAAAAAAAGAAATAGCCCCTGACTTGGAGTGACTGTATGGGACGCCGGGGAAATCGAACCGTGGTCCTTCCTTGGCTAGCGCTTGCAAGGCAGACCCCTTACCTTTAGTGCCACCTCACCGGTCCCAGCTGTGTAGTATTTCATCTAATATGTACCACATATTTATGAAGCAAAAAAAAAAAAAACCAACATTGAATATATCAAGAAAAGTAAAGAATCTTTGATTTTTATAAGAGGCATTTATAGATGTATCAGAAGAATTTGGCCTCTGCTTCAGAATTAGTATTTGATCAGAACAGATGTAGTGTAGAGTGAATGATGATTAGAAAGTATTAATCCAAGGGTCATACTTCTCTGAAGGTAGCATCTCTACCCTACTCATCCAACCTTTACTTTTGCAATTTGTGGGGAGAGGTCACACCCAGGCCAGTGGCACTCAGGAATTAGTCCTGGTTCTGCACTCAGAAATCACTCCTGGCAGGCTCGGGGAACCATATGGGATGCTGGGATTCAAACCATCGTCTATGCTGGGTTAGCTGCATGCAAGGCAAACGCCCTACTGCTTTCTCTCTGGCCCCCATCTTTTACTTTTATCTTTTCTCTTCCTTCAGTGTGCACTGCAATGTCTTCCTGAAATACATACAAGAGGAAATTTTCATCTGGAAAACCCTATTTTCAAAGTTGACTTTTTTTTTTGCCATTCATTTTTTTAAAAAAATTTTTCTCTTTATTTGAATATTTTGATTACATAAATGATTGTGATAAGTCAGTCATATAAAGAACACCCCTCTTCACCAGTGCAACATTCCCGCCACCAATGTCCCAAATCTCCCTCCATCCCACCCCACCCCCACCTGTACTCTAGACAGGCTTTCCAGTTCCCTCATTCATTCACTTGATTATGGTAGTTCTCAGTGTAGTTATTTCTATAACTGCACTCACCACTCTTTGTGGTGAGCTTCATGGAGTGAACTGGTGTTCCAGCCCTCCTCTCATTGTCTCTGAGGATTGTTACAAAAATGACTTTTATTTTTCTTAAAACCCATAGATGAGTGAGACTATTCTGCGTCTCTCTCTCTCCTTCTGACTTATTTCACTGAGCATGATAGATTCCATGTACATCCATGTATAGGAAAATTTCATGACTTCATCTCTCCTGACGGCTGCATAATATTCCATTGTGTATATGTACCACAGTTTCTTTAGCCATTCGTCTGTTGAAGGGCATCTTGGTTGTTTCCAGAGCCTGGCTATTGTGAATAGTGCTGCAATAAATATAGGTGTGAGGAAGGGATTTTTGTATTGTATTCTTGTGTTCCTAGGGTATATCCCTAGGAGTGTAATAGCTGGGTAGAATGGGAGCTCAATTTCCAGATTTTGAAAGAACCTCCATATCGCTTTCCATAGAGGCTGTACTAGACGGCATTCCCACCAGTAGTGGATAAGAGTTCCTTTCTCTCCACATCCCCGCCAGCACTGATTGTTCTCATTCTTTGTGATGTGTGCCAATCTCTGTGGTGTGAGGTGGTATCTCATCATTGTTTTGATTTGCATCTCTCTGATGATTAGTGACAAGGAGCATTTTTTCATGTGTCTTTTGGCCATTTGTATTTCTTTTTTATCAAAGTGTCTGTTCATTTCTTCTCCCCATTTTTTGATGGGATTAGATGTTTTTTTTTTTTTTATTCAGTATTCCAAAGCATACACCAGACCAAATCTTCTGCAGCAATTTTGTCCTTTGATGATGAGCTGTGTGTGACCTGCCAGGTGTTTTATGTATACCACACTTGTTTGGCTTAACAGAAAACTTAGTAAGACTTTATGTCTTGGTTTAAATTGTCTTTTTTTTTTTTAAGCCCTAGCCATAGTTGATCTGGTGTCTTTGTATTTTTGCTTTGTATTTTTGTATTTTTGTTTCTTTCTTTTTTGGTAGAGTAGACATCTACTCTGCCAATATATTAATACTTGAGTTTTTAAGTGGTTGACTTTAGATTTACTTCTTTTAGTGGTATGTTTCTTTTTGTTTGTTTATTTTTGAGATTACTCCTGATTATTTTTGCTCTTTTCTACTTCCTCATAGCATGAATCTATTCATTTGTATAGAAAAGCCCTGCTAGAAAATTATTTTAAATTATTCTAGTTTTAGATTTATGTACAGAGGATTAATAACATTAAAATACTGAGTCTTTAGTTTATAGTCCTGTTTTTTCATTGATGTATGCCTTTAGTTTTAGGTAAAATTTACCTAAAATAAAATCTGTTATTTTCACAATTTTAATGTATATAATTGAATAATACATTTTCTTTTTTCTTTATTAATGTCTTTATTTATACAATTTGATTACAAACATGGTTGTAGTTGGGTTTTAGTCATATAAAGAACACCCCCTTTCACCAGTGTGACATTCCCATCATCAGTGCCCCAACTCTCCCACCTCCTTCCCCTCCCCCTCCCTCCACCTGTATTTGAGACATGCCTTCTATATCCCTCATTCTTTCACATTGTTATGTTAGTTGTCAGTGTAGTTATTTCTCTAACTGCACTCACCACTCTTTGTGGTGAGCTTATGTTTCTTAATAGTTTTGAGAGAATTGTGTTTCAAACACACCTGACTTCCAAGTACTATAAAATGTACAGGATAAACAGATGAATAAGACACAAGTTCTTTAATCAAGATTACAGTCTAGATGGACCCATGAGGGCATCAATTTTTCAACTCAGTAAACAGTGATAGTAACCAGAATGTGTTCAAAAGATTAAATCTATGTGGTTTGGGAAATAAAAGTCAAAGTAAAGCATCATGGGGGTAAAGAAAGAAGAGACTGTTCTTCATACCACCTGGTAGTATAGAGGGCAGGAGGGCTGTGCTGAATTAACACACTTATAGTCTTTTTTCCATTTAATAAAGAAGGATTCAATTAAGTTTATGGTAAACTAGATGATCCTAATTCTATCTAATTGAAAGCATTTTGGAGATTGGAGGACAAAGGAAGTTCTGGTTGCAAATCCGAATCTTAACTAGCTGCTATCTTGCTCAGTTATCCTTGAGTTTTCTTGAAATTTCTTTATGCTTTTAGGGATTGAGCAGGGTTCTTCACTTAGCCATTGTTGTATTCATCTATCCATCAAATCAAACTTCCACTATTTATTCCATCATCAAATAACTATACATCTGTAGTGTTTTAATATTACAGCTGCACCAGGGCCTAATTGTTTATGTAGATTTTTCAAAAGAAGTGTTGGCTCTGGTATGAGTTGTGTCCTGATTTCTAAACTGAATTCTTAATCACACTTGATTATGAATGTTTATATTTTTCCTGAGTTCTCTGTCAAACTCATAGTCTGGATAACTGGTATAGAAAGTCTAAAGACTGATAAAATAAGTACAAATATAAATATCACTTAGACACACAACCCTTGTAGAATTGGAAGGTTCTAATTGGAGGGTTCCTTTCATCCAGCAAGGCTATTTACTATGCTACATTTTGGTTTCATTACTTTACTTTTATTTACATAGCTCTCAACTTTATTTGAGGTTGTAAACAAATGGCAAGTTGTAGTGCAAATAGTGTATTGTTTTTTATTTTATGTTTTTAATGGTATGTGAGTGGTGTTACACCATGTATTCTTATTCATCTGAGTTTATCCTCATTTTGATCAATAGTATGTGAGGTGTTTTTTTTTTTTGTTTTTTTTTTTTTTGGTTTTTCGAGCCACACCTGTTTGATGCTCAGGGGTTACTCCTGGCTAAGCACTCAGAAATTGTCCCTGGATTGGGGGGACCATATGGGACGTTGGGGATTGAACAGCGGTCCTTCCTTGTCTAGCGCTTGCAAGGCAGACACCTTACCTCTAGCGCCACCTTGCCGGCCCCAGTATGTGAGGTTTCTAATAAACAGTTACATCTGTATTTCCTTCCCATGACAGTATATTATTTCAATACATGACCTTATAAAACATCATTTATTTTCCCATTAACTCAATTTTCCCCCCCAAACAAAAAAGATGCTTTATATTGCAGTAATTTTTCTTAATGTTTTTTGTTGTATGGACCAAGTATTGCTTTTCACAGTTACGAATTGCTTGAAGGAAGGGTTACATTCTGAGAGACATATTCTTAAGCAATTTGTTGTAATATAAATGTCGTGGTGTGCAATTACACACATCTAGATATTTAGATACCTAATCTAAATGGCAGAGTCTGTTGGAACCACCTCTGTATTTGCCCTCTGTTGTTGAGTGAACCCTCATTAGCAGCAAAAGACTGAACTCCAGGTTGTAAATTCATGATCACAGAATATGCATATCTTTAAATGGATTAAATGACATTGAATTGTTTTCCAATGTGGTTGCAGCAGCAAGTGACACTTCCAATAGCAATGAATTTTATTGCTTCACATCCTTACCAATAGTTGGCATTATTAGACTTCTATATTTTTAATTGCAAAATTGTTTCTTTTTTTTAATTTTTATTTTGATCATAGTGGTTTACATAGTGTTGACAATAATATTTTAGGTACATATTTACATAAAATCAGGGGGGATTCCCATCACCAAATTGTCCTCCCTACACCTCCGTTTCTGTCCTACCTCCCATTTCCTCTTCCCTCACCCCAGGTCGGCTAGAATATGTGGTCCCCTCTGTATCTAACCCACAACTTAGTAGTCTTGCACCTGTTTGGTCTTGATGCCTCCCTTAGTTCCCCCTCTAACTGGAGGCAGGACTAGCTAGTTCAAGTTGCGTGGTTTTGTTTGAAAAAGAGAAAAGTAATAAACTGGGGTAAGGGTCTAATACCCCGAAACTGGGTGGAATCCTTCTAGAGGCTCTCATCATCGATTTGAGAGATGGAGAAAAAGAAGGTGAAACACTCCATCAGTACCAAAAGAAGTGTCAAATATCCAGTGAGGGCTTGAGCTATATCGATAAGCACCACAAAAAAAAAACAGGCAAACAAACAACAAAAAGCAAAACAAACAAAAAACAAACAAAAACAAACAAACAAAAAAAACACGCCATGGTCTTGAAATGAGAAACATGGCATAGCACATAACGAAAGAAAAGAAAGGAAGAGAAAATATAAGTATGATTGGGGACAATTTCAATAATCACTCCCAAACAGAGAAATCGACCAAAATAGATAGGTGAATAAAAATAATAATAACAATAATAAATGGAGGTAAAAAAATATATAGATAATAACCAAGGTTTTGTGCTTTTTGTATTTTTATTTTTTCCCTCCTGCCCAGGCACAGTAAATATTGGGGTCATTCGAAAAGGAATTCACTTGGCCTAAGAGATATGGGGTTTCTCCATCCTTGGAGCATACTGTCATGGGATCAACACTAGACTTTGCTCAGGAACCTTTACTCTCCCGGTGATGTTTTTTTTTTTTTTTTTTTTTTTTTTTTTTTTTTTTTTTTTGTTTGTGTGTGTGTGGAAGACTTCTGTTCTGTGTTTAGAGGTCTCAGTATCTGCACAGATCCTGAGGTGGGACTTATGATGAAGTCAGTCTTTGTGGTTCTAGAGGTTCTGTTACCTCCGTGTCATTTTAATCCATCTTCTGTGGTTGGTGATCTTGGTCTTTGCACTGATCCTAGGGTGGCACCTAGGATAGCGTCTTTCTTTGTGCTTCCAAAAGTCCCGTTCCGTTACAATTTTCTCTGCCGGACCTTTGGGACTGGGGATCCTGATTATTGTGCAGGTTATAGTTCAAACCCTAAACTAGGGCTTTTTTTTTTTTTTTTGGTCCCAAGATGTATACCGTCTGGTCGTAGTTCTAGCAGCCAGTCAACTATAAATCACGATCTTGGCTTTTGGACCTACCAAAGGGTGCCAAGACTTCTGGTTTTGTCTTGTCGTTAGCTGGTAAGGTAGGTTAATCTGCTCTAAGGTCAGGATGCTCGGATTTTCCTCATTGTCAGGAAATCATGTTAGAGTTGGCCCTTGTTGTTGACCCCGCAGTATTAAGGCTGTCCCGGCTGGGATTTGTTTCTTGCTTCTGTTGTGAGGAACTGTGCCGTTTCTATGTCTGGGATCCAGGGTTCAAGGCTGGATGAATGGTATCTAATCACCTGAGGTCTAAGTTGATTCCACATGACATATTTTCAAGGTAGGAGATATCCCTGTATTGTAAACAACTATGAGTTCCCATCTCTAGTAGACAAGAGCTCTTTTTTTTATATGTAAGATTTCCCCTTTAGGGGCCGGGCGGTGGCGCTAAAGGTAAGGTGCCTGCCTTGCCTGCGCTAGCCTTGGACGGACCGCGGTTCGATCCCCCGGTGCCCCATATGGTCCCCAAAGCCAGGAGCATCTTCTGCGCACATAGCCAGGAGTAACCCCTGAGCGTTACCGGGTGTGGCCCAAAAAAAAAAAACAAACAAACAAAAAAAACAAAAACAAAAAAAAGATTTCCCCTTTATTTGGTGTGCCTTTGCAGGGGGAAGTGGTGCTACATTATAATGTCTGTGTATTTGTGGGTGGACAGAGGGGATAACAGAAACAGGTCACATACCCAAAAGCGAGGAGAAAAAAAAAAGGAAACAAAAATGTATGCGCTCACAAATGTATATGTAGGACAAACATTTAAAAAATAAATTAATTAATTAAAAAAATTAAAAAAAAATTTAAGGTGAGTTAGTGAGGTTTTTAAAGGACCAAAGTGGTGCAAAAGACTACCTTACATTTGGGGGAGAGTAGGTAAAGAGGTGGTGTATTACCAGTCTTATGCCAATGTTGGAGGTACAGTTTTTCCCATTGTCTTTTGGGTGTTTCTTGTGGTGTGTGGGTTCCCAGGCATCTTCCTATCCCACCCCCTGACCTTCTTCAGATTGGTAAAAATTTGCGGCAGGGAGGTCTTGGAAGAGTTCTTGCGTTGGGGATACTTTTGGACCTAGGTCCGGTTTCAAGAAACAGTCCACGTTAGGGGGAGTTGGTAGGGAAGGCCGCACAGCATGAGTCCGCAGGGAGTTGGCTGTCTTTTCTTGCAGGAGACGAGGTGTGGGTTTGACTGGGTGTCCCCTCGCCTGGGTGCTGGGTACTGTTTCGTTGGGTAGGAGGTTGGTCTTGATGCCTAATAGATTGAGGATTGAGGGTGAAGAGTTTTAATATGGTGGGAGATCTGGATGGAATTGAGGGGTGAAGGGAAAGTTGGATTTCCAGAGGGGAGACAGGGGAAGGTATATGGGAGGGGTATGCAGGGAGAGAAAAGAGAAAATACCTTAGAAAGAAAAGGAGAAGAGAAAGAGGAAAAAGTAAAGAGAAGAATAGAATTAAAAAAAAATGTAGTGAGAAGAGAGGAGAGAATAGCAAGGGAATGCTGGTTAGGTTGAATGTGTTCGAAGAATAGAGCCTGTAGTTTAAGTCTGTACATCGCAGGCACTGCTTCGGTGGTCTGACTGGTCACGTGCTTCAATTCCTAAAAGAAGGTATAACCTAGAGATAAAGTATATGTTAGAGAGTTTTCTCGTGGCCCTCTCGTAGTGCATGCTATGTATGGTATCTCGTGTGGTATCCCGAGTTGCCATCTTAGTTTGTCCGCCCTTTGTATCCAAGGGCACCTGTGGGCAGAAAAGCTGAGAGGTTATTTAAAATATAGTAAGATAAAGGCATTAAAACATAGTGTTATGGTATGTTGCCATTGCAGTCGTGATTTCCCTTGGTGTTCTATACTTGTGTTCCTGTATACGAACTCTAAGGGATTTTTGTGGGCCTTTGTTTTGGAAGTCTGATTACATACCTGTTCTCTTAATGCTGTTGTTTCTGTTGTTGCTGTTTTCTTTGTGGTATAATGTGTTGTCAAGTGTTTGTGTTGCTCCTTTTTCATGAATTTTGGACACTGCTCCCACATATATGTTGAGTGTTACAGTGTTCGAAGTTTCTACCCTGTTAAACCCTGTTATTTGATTGTTAGGTATTAGTTGTGTTTAAACTATATGTTCTAGGTGTTTCAGAATAGTGCCACCATTCTGTGTTTATCTTTTGTCTTCTGACTTACTTCGTTTAACATAACATGATCTAAGTCCATCCATGTTGCTGCAAAGTCTGTGATTGTATCGTTTCTGACTGCCATGTAATATTCCATTGTGTATATGTACCACATCTTAATGATCCATTCATCTGTTGTTGGACATCGAGGTTGGTTCCACGATTTGGCTATTATACTGAGTGCTGCGATAAATAGTGGGGTGCATACATATTTTGGAATGAATGCCCTTCCATCTTGGGGGTATATGCCTAGGAGAGCAATTGCTGGGTCAAATGGCAGCTCAATTCTGAGTTCTTTGAGCACTCTCCAGACTTTTCTCCATAGATTTTAAACACCTTGATTACATACATGATTGTGTTTGGGTTTCAGTCATGTAAAGAACATCACCCATCACCAGTGCAACATTCCCATCACCAATGTCCCAAATCTTCCTCCTCCCCACCCGACTCCCACCTGTACTCTAGACAGGCTTTTCATTTCCCTCATACATTCTCATTATTAGGACAGTTCAAAATGTAGTTATTTCTCTAACTAAACTCATCACTCTTTGTGGTGAGCTTCCTGAGGTGAGCTGGAACTTCCAGCTCTTTTCTCTTTTGTGTCTGAAAATTATTATTGCAAGAATGTCTTTCATTTTTCTTAAAACCCATAGATGAGTGAGACCATTCTGCGTTTTTCTCTCTCTCTCTCTGACTTATTTTACTCAGCATAGTAGATTCCGTGTAAAAATTGTTTCTAGCTTGATTTTAATTTTCTTCATTGCTTGTGAGGTTGAGCAAATTTTGGAATGTTTATCGGCAGCTTGAGTTTCTTGAAATAACTTCTTTAAACTGATATTCATAAGTTTTTACTATCTTTGTTACTTTTATTTTTAACACCAATATATTGAATTAGAGTGATAGTAAACATGCATCAAGGCTGGATTTGATTCCCAGAATTCTATATGGTCCCTACCAACAATGATTTCTGAGTACACATCCAGAGGAAATCTCTGAGCACTTCTGGATGTGGTCTAACAATCCCCCAATTTTTAAAAATTAAGTACCAATTTATGGATTTATAAGTCTGAAAAACATGATTGGTTATGTGTTACAAATATTTGTTTCTTGTTTGTGGCTCATGTTTTTTATTTTATTTCTTTCATTTTGTTGCACATGCCAGTGATCTAATATAGAGTCTCATAGACACATAACCTGGATTCTACCACAAGCTATAACATTGGTTGATCCTTTTATCATTTTTTATTTTCTTTATAGTGCTTTTTGTTTGTTTGTTTTGAGTCACACCTAGCTATGCTCAGAAATTACTCCTGGTTTTGCACTCAGGAATTACCACTGGAAATGCTCAGGGGAACTATATGGTACAATATGGTACAAGGAAAGTACCTTACCTGTTGTACTATCACTCCACCCCAAATTTAGAGTGAGTTTTTAACAAGGTCCTTTTTTTGTTTGTTTCTTTTTCGGCCACACCCAGTGACACTCAGGGTGACATTCCTGGCTATGTGTTCAGAAATCGCTCCTGGCTTGGGGGACCAATGGATTGAACCCAGGTCTGTCCTGAGTTAGCCATGTGCAAGGCAAATGCCCTACAGCGGTGCATCACTCTGACCCCCAAAGTTCCATTTTTAACTTTAAGATAAGCAAGGTTTTCTTTATGAGCTTTATTTTTTATTGTTTTAAAATAAAATATTTCTTTTCCTGAGTTTATAATGATATTCCCCACATATTCTTTTAAGGGTTCACATTTAACTCTTCCCATTTAAGTTTTATTAAATTTATTTTGCATATGCCTGTGAAGTAAAATACCAATCTAGCATTTCTTTATGGCTAACCAATTGTCTCAAGAAGATTTGTCGAATAGTCTATTCTTTCTTTATTGATCTGAAACAACAGTTGTGCTCTATATTAAGCAGTGGATCTGACTGGGTTCCTTTAGTCCTTCTGCTGAATAATGTGTCTCTAAGGTTATGTAAATGAGAAAATTCATTGAAGTTCTTCAGGCATATCTCAAAATAATTCGTTCAATTCACAGATTTTTCTTTATTGAGGTGGAATATTAAAATTAACATTGGACTTGAAAAGGGTAAAATACTAGCTCTGGCTCATATTGGTGTAACTTTGCAAGTATTCAAACCTTTCTCTGCATCTTAATTTTCTCCTTTTTAAGTGGAAACAGTAACTTCAACCCCTGAAATTTCATTGATGAGAGATCTTGGGACATTAGTAAAGTGAAGTGAGCATCTGATGATGAATGTGGATGATGAAATAATGTATGAATATTTGTCATTAACAGTATTATAAATCATGGTACATGAATAAAGTAGAAGAAAATTTTGAAGATTTATATTAGATAAAAAATTTCATACATAGGAGCCAGAGAGATAGCACAGCAGTAAGGCATTTGCCTTAGATGCAGGAGGAGGGTGGTTCGAATCCCTGCATCCCATATGGTCCCCCGAGCCTGTCAGGAGCGATTTCTGAGCATAAAGCCAGGAGTAAATCCTGAGCGCTGCTGGGTGTGACCTAAAAACAAACAAAAAAATTCCATACACATAAAATTATTTATGCAATATTAAATTTTAATTTTGTAACTCATTTAAGTTTTTAATTACTATTGTTTTGGGGACCACTCCCAACAGTGTTCAGAGCCTGGGATGGGTTTGCAGCACTCAGGATCCAGCTCAAAGCCTCTTACATGAAAGGCATGTGCTCTGCAACTTGAGCCACATTCTCATCCATATGCTTCACATTTTAAAGAGTGTGAAATGTCCTGGCACAAGAATGGACCCAAAGGATGTGTTTTGTTAAATTTCCGAACTAAGGTCACATGGATATGATGTTTTAAATAGCTCTAATGTGTCCAAAGTCAAGACATTATTGGGGAATTACTCCACAAGAAAATAATGCAGATCCTCAAATGAATGATAAATTTTAGTTTAGAAAACTGGTTTTTCCAAACTACTAAGTTCCAAACTCATTTTAGAGAGCATGGGGCTGTGACATTTCTCTTCAAAAAATGATTGAAGATCACTGGCAAAAAGAGACTTAAGCGGGAGACTTGTTGCTATATTACTGAGTTAAGAATGACAGAGGATTGTTTCCAGAGTCTTGCTATGGTAAATAGTGCTGCAATGAATATAGGTGTAAGGAAGGGGTTTTTGTATTGTATTTTTGTGTTCCTAGGGTATATTTCTAGGAGTGGTATAGCTGGATCGTATGGGAGCTCGATTTCCAGTTTTTGGAGGAAACAACCAAGATGCCCTTCAACAGACGAATGGTTAAAGAAACTGTGGTACATATACACAATGGAATATTATGCAGCTGTCAGGAGAGATGAAGTCATGACATTTTCCTATACATGGATGTACACGGAATCTATTATGCTGAGTGAAATAAGTCAGAGAGAGAGAGAGAGAGAGAGAGAAACGCAGAATGGTCTCACTCATCTATGGGTTTTAAGAAAAATGAAAGACATTCTTGCAATAATAATTTTCAGACACAAAAGAGAAAAGAGCTGGAAGTTCCAGCTCACCTCAGGAAGCTCACCACAAAGAGTGATGAGTTTAGTTAGAGAAATAACTACATTTTGAACTGTCCTAATAATTAGAATGTATGAGGGAAATTGAGAGCCTGTTTAGAGTACAGGCAGGGGTTGGGTGGGGAGGAGGGAGACTTGGGACATTGGTGATGGGAATGTTGCACTGGTGATGGGTGGTGTTCTTTACATGACTGAAACCCAAACACAATCATGTATGTAATCAAGGTGTTTAAATAAAAAAAAGATAATGATAAAAAAAAAAGAATGACAGAGGAGAAAAACAGCACAAGGGTAAAGTCGTCACCAAATGCTTAAACTCTAGGCTCTAGAGTCTAACTTAAAGGAAGATATAGCAGGAGAGATAGTACAGCTGGTAGGGTGTTTGCTTTTCATACAGCTCATTCAGGTTTGAACCCCCATATGGTCCTTAGAAGTGATCCCCGAAAAGAGTCAAGAGTAAGTCCTGAGCACTGCAAAGTGTGGACAAAAGAATGGGAGAAGATATAAAGAAAGGGAAAAAGAAAGCACTTAGGTTTCAGTCTATTTAGCTCATAGGATTATTTTATTCTTTGGGTGTGGGGAGCACTACACCTGGCAATGTCTCTGGGGACCCTGCAAGCAAGGACAGCAATCCTCCAGCTACACTGTCTCTTTCTAACCCCTATCCTATTTTATTCTTGTATCACCACAAGGTAATACTTCAATATAAATGGACAAAACATTTTTTGGTCTTATGGGCCACACCCACTGACACTCAGGGGTTACTCCTGGCTCTTTTCTCAGAAACTGCTCCTGGTTTGGGGGACCATATGGGACACCAGGGGATTGAGCCGTGGTCTGTCCTAGGTCAGCCGCATGCAAGGCAAATGCCCTACTGCTGTGCCCCTGGACAAAATGTTTTTAAATATATATTAGATAAAAATTCAATGTACAGAAACAGAGATAAACAGGTAAGACTATATTAGGCTGAGAAGCTTCTGCAACTCAAACAAAATAGTGCCTAGGATACAAAAGCCACCCACAGTGCTCGCTTCAGCAGCACATATACTAAAATTGAAACTATACAGAGAAGATTAGCATGGCCCCTGTGCAAGGTGACATGCAAATTTGTGAAGCATTCCATATTTAAAAACAACAAAACAACAAAAACAAAGCCACCCACAAAATGAGAGAAACTATTCATCCAATACCCATCAGACAAGGGGTTAATTAATATCTAAGATATACAAGTTACTGGTAGAACTTAACAAGAAAAACATATAATCCCATCAAAAATGGGAAGAAGAAATGAACAATTTCTCAAAGAAGAACTACAAATCACCAAAAATACACATAAAAATGTTTCATATTACTAATTATCAGGGAGATGCAAATAAAAACAACAATGAGGTACCATCTCAAGCCACAGGGACCAAAACGCACCACAAAGAACAAGAACAATCAGTGCTTGCAGAGATGTGAGGAGAAAGGAACTCTCATTCACTGCTAGTGGGAATGCTGTCTAGTCCAGCCCTTATGGAAAACAATATGGAGATTCCTCAAAAAAACTGGAAATTGAGCTCCCATATGACCTAGCAGCTAGCTATACCACTACTAGGGATATACCTTAGAAACACAAAAATGCAGTACAAAAATCCCTTCCTCACACCTACATTCATCACAACACTATTCACAATAGCCAGACTCTGTAATCAAATTAGATGTCCTTCAATAGATGAATGGTTAAAGAAACAGTGGTATATATACACAAAGGAATATTAATCAGCCATCAGGAGAGATGAAGTCATGACATTTTTCTATACATGGATGGACATGGAAACTATTACACTGAGTAAAATAAGTCAGAGAAAGAGAAAGAGGCATAGAATAATCTCACTCATCTATAGATTTTAAGAAAAAAAGACATTATTGTAATAATGCCCAGAGATGAGGGCCGGAAGGACTGGCTCATGACATGAAGCTCACCTCAATGAGGGGTGAGTGCAGTTAGAGAAATAATACACTAATGACTACCAGGACAACGTTAGTGAGAGAAGTAGAATGCCTGTCTTGAATACAGGCAGAGGGTGTCAGAGGAGGAAGATGGGGGCATTGGTAGTGGGAATGTTGCACTGGTGAAGGGGGTGTTCTTTTTGTGACTGAAACCCAAATACAGTCATGTTTGGTGTTTAAATAAAGATATTATTAAAAATTCAATGTACATAAAATATAATGATTTAAACAATAGTTAAAAATTAAAATGTGTATTTTAGTTGATTTTTGGGGATGTTGGTTTTGGGAAACTGAATCAGTTTTAAGCTCACAGATCAGGTAAATGAGATGGTTAGCAACCCAAAAACTAAGTTTTTGGGGTTAAGTTGATTTGGGATTTAGAAGACATTGTCACTGAGCCAACATTTAAAGCATTATATGGAAGCTCAATTTCCAGTTTTTTGAGGAATCTCTATATTGTTTTCTATAAAGGCTGGACTAGATGGCATTCTCACCAGCAGTGAATGAGAGTTCCTTTCTCGCCACACCCCTGCCAGCACTGTTTGTTCTTATTCTTTGTGATATGTGCCAGTCTTTGAGGCATGAGATGGTACCTCATTGTTGTTTTGATTTGCATCTCCCTGATGATTACTGATGTGGAGCATTTTTTTCATGTGTCTTTTGGCACTCATAGGGATATGCCGTAGGAACTTAAAACAATACAAAAATGCCTTCTGCACACCTATATTCATTGCAGTGTTATTAACAACAGCCAGAATTTGGAAACAATCCAGATGCCCAACAACAGATGAATGGCTAGAGAAACTGTGGCAAATATACACAATGGAATACTATGCAGCCATCAGGAAAAATGAAGTCATGAAATTTTCCTATACACGAATGGACATGGAAACTCTTATGCTGAGTAAAAAAAGTCAGAAGGAGAAAAATAGACACAGAATAGTCTCACTCATCTATGGGTTTTAAGAAAAACAAAAGACATTATTGCTATAACACTTAAAGACAATAGAGATGAGAGCTGGGAGGACGGACCATGATACGAAGCTTACCTCAAAGAGTTTTGAGTAATAACTACACTAACAACTATCATGACAATGATAGTGGGTGAGAGAAGTAGTATGCCTGTCTCAAATATAGGCAAGGGGTGGAGGAGGAGGAAGATGGGGGGCATTGGTGGTGGGAAGGTTGCACTGGTGAAGGGGGGGGTGTTCATTATTTATAAATGAAACCCAACTACAAACATATTTGTAATCATATTTTCAGCTCTTAGAGTTTCAAACAATTTTCCACTAAAATAATATTTGAACATATGGAAATTATTTTCTAATTATTTTTCCTCATGTGTTTTCTGTAACATTACAATGACACCTCCACAGATACACTGGTTTTAAGAAAATAGTGAGACTCTCTAGGTAAGTTAAGATGGCACCAGAAAGATACAGGCTCTGTTTTAGTAACTCCAGAGGTATAGCTTG
This sequence comes from Suncus etruscus, assembly GCF_024139225.1. Taxonomy (NCBI): domain Eukaryota; kingdom Metazoa; phylum Chordata; class Mammalia; order Eulipotyphla; family Soricidae; genus Suncus; species Suncus etruscus. The sequence continues at coordinate 60,844,737 of NC_064859.1, read as the reverse complement.
GGTCTTTGTGTACTTAACAGCATCAGTGAGCAACAGTCTAAGATCAAAGGGTATTTGGCAGTTTCCTCAAAGAAAACAGAATTTCCGATAATTTTCTTCATAATTGCCTTTATAATTCTTTAGAAAATTTGGAGAAATTTAGAATGGTTTAGAATTCTCCTTCTGAAGAAAATTATTTTTTACTGGAATAATAATTCAAAATACTTTCTTGTGTAGACTTCCATACCAAGTCTGAGTCTAACTACTATAAACTACCCTTCACAACCACAAAAATATTATACTTTTCAATCTCCAATTTTAGTCACTGGGCCCTGCACCCAAGGATCTTCCTATGTCTTTTACTTTCACTGCCTTTAGCATCTTTCTTCAGTATCATTTCCTACTATCTCCATTTCATTTAAGCTGTTTCTTCCTCTCATTTTGGTTCTATGGCTCATTTTCTCTGTGGAGTGAACACAAAACGCAGCTATTTTCCACTTCTATCCCTTGCAATCCATACTTAAGGAGTTCTATGTCTCTTTTTTGGTAGCTAAACTGAATATCAGTTACTTAGACACAGTTATATCCATAAACTTTATTCTTAACCTCCAGAAACCTGCAATTTCACTGTAGTGTCATGTGTTCTCTAAACTCATCTGCTTTTGTGAATTAACACCCTTCCCATTTTTATTTACCCATCAAAGTTACCTCCTTGAGCTCTCCTATCTTTTTTCATTCTCCCATATTCGAGACTCAAATTTTATCCGTTTTTTTTTTTTTTTTTCATGGAATCTCATCTTTATTGCCAGGATCCTAGCCTAAGCTGCCAGAATCTTATTCTAGTAGTTTTGACCTGGTTTTGCATAGAGAATTTTATTGCTTTGTGGACTTTTGATGTGCCCTTTCTCAACATTAGGCTTCCTTTTCTAGCCCTTTAGGAAGGATGTTTTTCCAACCCTCTTGGTAACATACCTTAATTTTATTAGTATCAAGGATTAGAAGTTTCTGTAGATGTTTTTTTTCACCATGTTAAAGCATGTGTAGATGTCTGGGCTAAATACTCCAGAACAGCTTTTTCAAACCATTTATTTCCATGGGATCCCCTTCATTTCCTATTAGATACTTTAGTTTTTGGTCACACTCTGCCATGCATGACCACTGACTTGATTTATGAACAGTTTATATCTTCTATTCTGTTTTGAAGCCACAGAAAAATCTTGTTCTGAGTTACCTACTGGTTCTTTAACTTAGTAGTGCTCACTAAGCTTAGTGTAATAGTGAAATTAATGGTTGAATTATTTCTCAGGAGAAAGGAAATTATTGGAGCTGGGCTCCTGTGGATCAATGTAATCTTCAGCCTCTTTCTCCCTTTAGCTTTTGAAGTTGCCAGACCAATATTCTAGTCATTTCTCATCGAACCTTTTCTACAATCATATGCTTAATTTTCTCAATTCCCTTCAGCCTCTGATCTCTCTCAACAACCTTATTAGGATATGACCTTCAGTCATATTTTAGTGACCTCTCTGGGTAGATTGTGCATGTCATAGCATCATAAAAAAGTGACTAGTTAGTCACAAAGTCTTGTGCTTTTCAGGCTTTGGGAAAGTTACTTCCTTCTTGGAGTCTTATTTTCTTTACATTAACTCATGAATTGGAAAGTTACCTCTCATGACTTGTTTACAAATCAGTAATAATAAATTTGGAAACTTGGCATACCATCTAGCCCTATGTGAATGTTAGCAAACTTTCAGTTCTCTCTCTCTCTTTTCCCTTTATTTTACACTGGTCCCAACAGATTCAGCTTTTCCCTTGTCTTTCATTCTTTCCTCTTCCTTCAAAGACACAGTGCATTCATCTCCTTATCACAAACTTGTACTTGACCCTTGCTGCCTATTCTACTTCCCATGAGCCACTGTTCTCTTTTCTTCTTTTTGTAACATAGGGCAATATATAGCCCCTTTGCTTCTATAACTGTAAACCCTGCATTTTTTTCTCTCCTCTTTACAAAGTACCAGATTCTCAATCTTCTCAGTTCTTACCTTTCTTAATCTCATTACAAAGTCTCATATTGCTTCTATAAACTCTCTTCATGCTGACTGAATCACATCAAGAAAATGTATTTACTTTTAGGTTTCTCTGTCTCTCTGTCTCTGTCTCTCTGTCTCTCTTACTCTAATGGGAACTTTGGGGCAATTCCCAGTGGTAATGCTTGGGGGCTATTTTCTGTTTTGTGCTGGGTGATTCCTTGGTGCCTGAGATCTAACTGGTGTCAGTCACATGCCAGGCAATCACTTTAACCCCTGTCCAATTTAGACTTTAGGTTTCACTTATTATACGAATATTATGTACTCCAGAACAGTGCAGAGAGGGTGAAGAGTTTGAGAAAACAAGGAAGGGTGGAAGGGTGCATCTAATAGAACATTTGAGAGAATGCATGTATTTTATCATACAAGGTAAAGAAAATATATCATTTTTTCTTTTAAAACATTTGAAAGGTTATGAAGAGAGTTTTATATATTGACTTGGATTCCTACAGAAAATAGAATTATAAATTACAGACAGATAGATATAAAATCACTGGCAAGCAATATCTTTCAATTAGATCATGGTATTAAAATTCAGTCTCTCATTTAGCTGACATGGATTCAAATTCCAATCCCACCACTTCTTATATTTTTGGAGGGGATGGCAAGGACTTACTGTGGTACTCAGGGCTTACTCTTGTCTCTGCACTCAGGGATTAATCTATGCTGGGGGTGCTGAGGATCAAATCTGGATTGATAAAGTGCTATACCATCTTTTTTGTCCCGGTCACTTGTTATCTCTAGGACCCTGAGCAAGCTATCTCATCTGTGCCCTCATGACACCCTCTGTAAAATGAGGATAGATAATGCTAGTCATTGTAATAAAGTTTCTTTATATTCTCTATTAGACATTGTAAAGTGATATAGACCAAGTCATGCTCAATGATGACTTTATGATCTAATGGGAGATGTAGATATACACATGGGTAACTCAAATAGAAGGAAGATCCCTGAGATAAAGAAATCAAATATAATGGGGAAATAAAGGGGCACACTGACTGGCACTTCAGTAGAAATTTCGTGGAGGAACCAGAAGTTCTGTAAGTTAAAAGCTGGAGAAACAGGAGGCTTATCTGCAATTTGTCAAGTAATCCTAAAAAAAAAAATCACATTTCACTTGGAAGCTGTTGCTATGAAATCACCCTCAACTGCTTTTCTTCTTTTTGTATCATATACCTCATCCTGTCAATAATTTTCTTGTCTCAGGATAAGTATTTCTTTAGTCTACTAAGTAATGACTAATATACCCCAAAAGAATTTGAGGTTGAGTCAAGCATTTGATACAAGGGCAGATAGTGGAATTTGGTGTATGGCTTTAGGAGACAATGAATGAAACATGTCACTGACCAGAGAGATGGTCAGAAAGAGGATCAGGTCCAGAGCAGGAGTGGTACTTGAGTGGGAATGATGGGGTATGTATGTACTGGAAATTTCTCCATTTCTTTGACTAAAACAATTATGTAAAGAGTGGGTTTTCCATGAATGAGAAGTTGAACCCTGTATGCTCTCATATATGCTATGGTGTATTATTACACATAATCTGGATCAATGAGATGTGTAGACATTTGAACAACCTACAGTTCTCACTAGCTGCTTTCTGGTTAAGTGCTCAGCAATCTACACACAGAGCTGAATGTCTAAGAAAATAATTTCTTTATGTTATGATGTTGTAAAATATTGTTTGGATTAAAAGGGCAGGAACAAATTGATGGATCTGAAATTTTTTTCTTTTGGCTTGGAGATGACAGGGCAATCCATCAGACAACTTCCTTGGCTCCCTGTGACATTTCAAGCTCAAATGTTATAGCTTTCTTATTTTTTCTTTTCTCTTTTTTTTCACCCTCTGGCTCTCTATTGAACTGTGCCTCTAGGAAATGCATCCTGTAGATGTGGCTTCTTTGACACTTGTCATAGGCAGGCACTCAATTGAGGCTTGTTGAGTGATAGCTAGGCATATTCAGGCTAGCTTAGCAGGTGGTGTTAAAGTTGAGGTGACTCTTTAATCTATCTCTGGTGCTATTCCATTTTATACCTAGAGTAACCATAAAGGAAGAAGTTATTGCAGAACAAAACAGATGATGGCTAAGTTTGCAGATGTTCACATAATGTGATTTCAGCAGCTGGATTTGTGCAGAGAAAATTTTGGCAGTGAGAAATCTTGGCTTTTCTTCCTGCCACTATACATGATGTGAAAATGTTACTTAAACTATTCAAGCTACAGCCTCCCTTTCTTTGAACCAATAAGTATAGTAAATTGAGATCATGACTGTCAATGTATAGTGAAAATACAGAACATATTTTAGTTTTTTATAACATTTGTATTGGTTATCTACTGCTATGTAATAAGTAACTCATAAACTTAGTTTATTCAATGAACATTTATTATCTTATACTCTTTTTAGGTCAAAAATATGAACATGGCATAAGTGGTAGGTTTTGAATCAGTCTTTCTGGGTATTGGTTGGGCCTTACATCATCTGAAGTCTTGACAGAGGTGAAATAATCTGTTTCTAAGAATGTGAACTCATGTGGTTGCTGGAAGGAGACCTCAATTTCTTGCTGTCTAGTGGCAGGAAGTTGCAACTCTTTCTCACTTGTGCCACTTCAGAGGAGTGGTTGGCTGGCTCATCACATAGAAGCTTTCTTCTGGCACTGAGTGATCCAAGGCAGAAGTCAGAATATGCTTTATGATCTAGGCTCAGAAGTCACAAATCATGATTTCTGCACTCTCCTACTATGTATACACATCAATCACCAGCTGTCTGGAAGGGTGTAATTTCCAGATCATCTTAGAGGCTGACTCCAAATCCCATCTAAGATGGGACAGGTCCTTTGGGAAATGAAAGCTATAGCTGTTTGTCTCTAAGGTCTTCACTCTGTAACCACATTGCTTCCAATTTCTCTTCCTCAAGCTTACTATGCAGGTGCTCTCCTTGCCCATCTGCTGAAAATTCCTGTGATCATTGTCAACCCCTTGTTCCATATTAAAAATCCCATTTCAGACTTCAGTGGGGCTCTGTGGAAATGGTTCTGCCCTCCTCGTGCGAGTGGTCTTTGGAGCTGCTCTCTTATCATGCCGGGCTCCACTGGTTTGCCAAGCAGACACAGGTGCAGCGAGCTCCAGTTTACACAGTCCCATTACCTCCTCATTTCATGTTTGATAGAGTCCCTGCTCTGAGAGCCAGTAAGGAGGCAACTGACTGGGGCAGTCAGCAAGAGAAGAATCAAGGTCTCCAGCTTTGACAATCTGCTTTGAATTTTATATTTTCCTAAATATGTTTGACTCCATTGACATCGAGGGAGACATAATTGGCATTGTTTCTTCCATGGTGTGAACTGAATAATGAAAACTCAAAAGAAGTTCTAAGCAAGGCAGGAAATTCCTGGAATAAGATCATGAAGGAAAAGACATTGGCTGGTTAAAATGTTGCGTTTGGCTTTCAACATCTTGAGCTTGAGGTGTCTGTGGCATATTAAGTGAGGTTAATGTACAACCTTGAATGGAGTTTCCAGATGATTAACTGGGCATGGAACAAGATCTAATATCCTGATTATTATGCTTTATCTGCACATTTTGCCCCTCCTTCCAGCTGTTGTGTTGTTTTCTTTCTTCTTAATTCCAGATGTCTTGCGTCATTTTCTCATGGCCTTCCTCCTTAGCCCCATGGACCTGACTTTCCTGTTTGCATACAACTCGAGGATCTTCTATGCTGTCAAGGGCTTGCCTTCTTGAGGGAAAGTCCTGACTGAAGATTTTATAATTTTCTGTGAAGAAAAGTGGAAAGAAGCCACAGAAGTATCAGTTATACATCCAGCAGCAAGAGTCTTTCTAACACAGCCCATTTGTCTAAATGGAGCTCCCTACTATAATTCCGCAAGTCCTGCAGCATATGTTCACTAGATAACCATGACCTAAAATGTTTGCAAGTAAAGATACCTGGTAACCAGTGCCCACAGACCTGATATCAGTTTCAGCCATTTGCTGGAATCCACTAAGCTACATTCATTTTTTTCTGACTCCTTGTAGTATGGACACCAGTCCACTCTACTCTTTGCTCAGCTTCAGATCCCTCTGGAAGATCTGCCCTGAGGCTGGGCACCCCATAAGTTTGGTCCCACCAGCCCTTTGAGCAGCTGTTTCCCCAACCTTATCTTCCTTCTGCCTCCATAGAAACCTGAGAAAGACGGAAAGGGGGAAGTGGGTTGGTTTCCCAACACAAATAACCCCACAGAGCTTTCTCAGCAGTGACCCTTAGCCTGTTGTGTCAGCCTCAGGCTGAAGGAGGAAGGAAATAGACCTTCTATTGAGTATTTTTCTTGCCCTGTCAAGAAGATCAGAGGAATGGAGAGGAGGAAAGAAAAAGAGTCAAAAGCACCTCACAGCCTCCTCTTGCAGGATTTGTGTTGCTACCCCGCCACCCCACCTCATGGCCCCTCTGCAGCTCAAAGTAAACAAACTCCCCAGCCAAGGAAGGCCTCAGGCCCAACTCCAAGCAGGCCATAAATAAGAGCCCTTCAGCCTTTCACTCTCAGCAAGCAGAGAGGGCACTTCTGAGTGGAACATTTGATAGCGGGGGAGCGCTGGGGGGAGAGCGCTTGTGTTAATTGAATCCCAATTTCCTTCTTCCAGGCCTAGCTCTTATCTTTTTAATTATACAAGGCCTTTAATCTTCCTGAGGACTTGTCTCTGTCATTAATGCATGATCCCTGTTAGAGATAGGGCTCTGCTCAGGGGTAATGGGAGCTGAGAGCAGAGGCCTTTTGGAACTTTGCTTTTTAAAACACTTGGGGAAAGTCAGGATAAATTCAGGTTGAGGCAAGGAGATGTTTTGGGCTCCTCTCAGCAGTCAAATGATGATCCCGTCTGTATCTGAGGTTGACTCAGACTAGGGTAAATGCCTCTTAGGGCCAATATCTGTTGCTCTGGTGGAACAGGCAGCTGAGGGAGGAATGAGCCCTTTTTAAGGTCATCTCTGGTGAAAGGTTGAGGGGAAATCAGTCCAATCATTCTCACCAGATGCTGGACATCCAGAGAAGAGGCCAAGGCATGTTGGGATATTTCCTCTTTCCAAAACGTTAGAGTGCATAAAGTTGCTGTCTTCAAGGGAAACTGTTTCAGGCCTCTCCAGGTTACCTTCTCACCCATCTCTTTTCTCTCAGCTGTCCATTCAAGTGGTTAATGGACTGTAACTTGATACTTAGGGGGTGCAGTGGACATGTTCTATCCAAGGTGTGGAGTTAATGTTAATTATTCCATAAGTGTTAGTTGATCACTTTTGAAACAAGGCTTCTGAGCACTAATCAAACCTAAAACATGGTTTCACAAATACTCAAGGAACAGCTATAGTTGGAATTCATTTTTTTCTGCACTTTGTGGTGGTTTTCAGGAGCCTTTCTATTAAGCAGTCTGATCAGTCATACGATATACTCGGCCTTGCATGTGTATAAAGATGGAAAAGCTGAATTCCTACATAAAGATCAGTGCTTAGGAGGAAAACAGGAAAAACTTTATAAAAACTTTAATTATAGCAATGAGGTACTTACAAATATAAGGTAGTATATGGATACATAGAGTTTATGTACATTGTACACGTGTGTATAAATAATATCTAACACAAATACATGTAGTTGGAGTTTTGTCTTGTTATTGTAACATATTAACATATATTTTATGTATCTAAATACATATATATCAGATAAAATATCTGTTTCTATACAAATATAGGTATGAGAAGTTGACTGTGATTGTAAGGCACACACGTATGTGCAGGTACTAGGTCTGGAGTCCATACAGAAATCAGTGGCAGCCAATTATGTATCTGGAGTGAGCATTTGTGCAGGTTGTTCTCTTTTGTGCCTCATATCTCACCAGTGACTCATCACTGACCCTGTGCATTCACCTTAGTGTTTTTGGAGGTGATCTAGTTTCTGGTGCTGCAGGTCAGCTAAGTACATTTCAAGAGGCAGAATGTAAACCCAGGCGACCACTGAGGAGTTTGGCCCTCTGCTCCTAAATGCCACAGCTAGAATGTCCCTCCTCGCCTGAACTCAGTCTGCTGTTCAGTGTGCAGAGCTGCCTGAAGGCTCCTGTGAGACACGGTGAACCTGGACATGGTCCAGAGAAGATCAATTAAAACACTCAAGGGGAGGGGAAGACTTCTGTTTGAGGAGAGACTTTTAAAAAACAACCACAGTCAAGTCTAGAGAGAGGAAGGACAAACAGGGTGTGATGGAAGTCTGGGATGGTAGAGGAAAGCGTGAAGGAGGGGGTGGTGTGGCTGCCAAGGAGGAACTTACTGGAGCTTAGAAGCAGCAGTTTTAGGACAATGACAAGAGAGTTCTATTTAACACGTTCCATAAGTTTGCTGCCTGCTGTGTGCTCCCAAGTGGTGGCATAGGCTAAAAATATAAATAGGTCCCTGGCCTATGAATGTATTGCCTTACACCCAACTTTTCATGATCTAACTCAACTACCCCAGTTTCTAGCAGTACTAACTAGAAGTTTGCAAACATTTTTTCTTGTAATAGAGACAAGTGTGAATATTTTTGGCTCGTGAACAATACGGCAATTACTCATCACAAGCATATAGTGCATAGCAACCAAGGACAATCTGTACGAGTGAGCATGATTGTGTTCTAATCAGAGTTTGTTTATAAAAACAGGCAGAGAGATAATTTAGACATTAAATTATCACTTACCAAATCATGTCTAGAATAATTTGTAGTTGAGTTGAATCACACTGCTTAAAATTGAAAAATTTGGGAAGCTGGGATTATGGCTCAAGTGATAAAGCACATGTTCTATATGCGTAAAGACCTGGGTTTGATCACCCAGAACAACTGGATGTAGTCCTGGCCTAAAGCAGTAGAAACAATCCTCATAACTATATATATATATATATATATATATATATATATATATATATATATATATATATATATATATATATCTTGCTGAAAGAATAGTTTCATTCTAAGAAGCAAGATAATGGCATCTAGAACCCATCTTAGGCTCTCAGGTTGTTCGGTTGTTCAAGTGTAATGTTTTGATTCTCTGGAGATAATATTATAGAGGTTGGCAATGAAGAATTCTCTGTAGCATGAAATGGTCTGATTTGACTTTCTGACTCATAAATTTGTTTTGATGGTCAAACATTGATTTTTCTTAGAAAATATTTCAAAATGTATGAGGATATTGGGGAAATGGCTTACTTTAAGAAAACAAAGGAATTCTTTAAAATTTCTAGAATCTCAAACCAAAGAAACAATGCTCCCTCTTACCCTCTCCCACTACTGTCACTGTTTTGAGAAGGAAGAGCAGTTGAGTTCTGGAGTAAACTATAAACTATGCAGGTGACCTTAACCTCAGAGCCACAGTCCTTTGACACACTGAGGTGTCTACAAACAGAAATCATATACCTTCCTTCCTAGGGCAATGGTGTTCTCCTAGAGGGGCTTGGCCATTGAGGACATTCACCTCTCACTGTTGAACAAGACATTTCCTGGAAACAGTCACTATTTGCAAGATTCCCCCCCCCCCCCGCTTACTTAAGTAACTCTCTGCAAGTCTAAAGTATTAGAGAGGAACAAACATATCATTGTCCTAGGTTTGATATCTGACCTCTCAAAGGTACCCCATGTTACGTTATGCTTCTTGATCTCTAGGTCTTCTTGGCAAGTTTAGTTTTGCCTTCTGTGAAAAGAGAAGAGCTATATACGTCTTTGATACCTTTGCCAAGTAGATTTCAGATGAGTAAACTGGTAAATATGAAGGGAGAATGGGATCATTATAGTTGAAGAGTTTCTAGGCCTAAAAGAGACCCTATTCTACATACTTAGAAGGTGTTCATCAGCTGGGGCTTCAGTCCATATAATGTGGTCATCCAAAATACCTGGAGACAGGAGAACACAAGAACCTAAGGGTGCCAAGTCCTAGCCATTTGCTAAGCATCTCTTACTCTGATAGGTCTCCATTCTAAAATGTCATCAGTCTTTCATGCTTTCACGGGACAAGCCTCTGTGACAAATTAGGAGATTTCCCACTTTTCTTTTTTTTTTGCAAGACAGGCTACAGCTACATTTACAAACAGGTAATCAAGGCAGCCTGACCCCTGCAGAAAGAGATTCATTCAAATATGACCTAGAGAGCAGAGTAGACTATATCAGATCGCATCTCCAACTCAGTTCACAGCAACTTTAGGTCATTATCGAGGCTGCCAAGCTCTAAATGTCACACAGAGAACACAGAAACTGGTTCCTAGTGGGACATGCATTGCCCCCTTTCACCCATCGACTTTCACTTTTGTTTTTGTTTGTTTGTTTGTTTGTTTGTTTTTGTTTTTCTGGGTCAGACCTGGCAGCGCTCAAGGGTTATTCCTGGCTCTGCGCTCAGAAATCGTTCCTGGCAGGCTCGGGGGACCATATGGGATGCCCGGATTTGAACCACCAACCTTCTGCATTCAAGGCAAATGCCCTATCTCCATGCTGTCACTCCAGCCCTGACTTTCACTCTTAGAAGCTGCTGGCTCTACCTCTTCCCAGCCCTGCTACACAGACCTGCTAGGCATATTGCTTCTCTTCAAACAATTTTCACAATTTTTTTTTTGGTTACAAGGATGCTACATACATATATGCATTGCCAAAAATGCAAAGACCATAGAAAAGTGAGCACTGAGAACTAATGTTGTGATAAGTATCATTTGTGTTTCTGGGATTTGAATCTTAATGACTTCAGGGTTTGTATCCTTTTTTGTGTATGTTTGTTTTTCTTACTTTTGATGCTAGGGATGAAGGCTCATGACTTCACACATGCATGAGTCCTCTACTTTCCAACCAAAGTCTAAGCCCTGATTTTTCCTTTTCTCTAACATTAAGAAACTCTCTCAATTAAATTGCTGTTGAAAACTTTTGTTTCTTTTTCATTTTTAGGCAAACTCAGAGGTCCTTAAGAACTACCCCAGGCCTGAGTGATGGTAAAGTGGTAGGGCATTTGCCTTGCATGCGCTGGTTCCCTAGAGTCTCATATGGCCCCCCAAGCCAGGAGCAATTTCTGAGCACATAGCCAGGAGTAACTCCTGAGCATCACCTGGTGTGGCCCCTCAAAAAAGAAAAGAAAAGAAAAGAAAAGAATTACTTTTGACTTAGTGCTTAGGGTTGCTCTTGACAGTGCTCAGGGGAACATCAAAAGGAATAAAATCTAGAGCTCCTTGTTTGCAAAGTGTGTGCTCAACCCAATGAAATTGTATTTGTAAAAGTGAGTTGTGTGTATGTGTGTGAGTCTTGTGTGTGTGTGTGAGTGAGAGAGAGAGAGAGAGAAAGACTGAAAGAGAGCGAGAGATGGAGGGAAGAAGGGAGGAAGTGAGGGAAGGAGGAAAAGAGTTAGATGCCTTATACTGTGAGCAATTATTTTCTTAACATTGGACAGTTAGACTGCTTCTAACTTCCTGGTCTTAAAAACAATAGAGCAGTAAATATCACTGAAGAAAGGACTTTACCACATTTGAATTTACTTCTTTGGGAAATCATTTGCCATAGAGTTCTAGACCAAAGTATGGGAGACTTTTTTAGGGCCTTTACCTTGAGAAATCTGCTGGTCTACAAGAAGACTGTACAGTCCACTGGGAGTGTTTATACATGTTCATTGGGGGTGTCTGTTCACATCCACTGGGAAAGGCTTGTGCAGCCCACTTCAGGAGGCTGTGTACGTGTCCAGTGGAAGAGGAGGATGGTATTTCTTAGCTTAACACTGTTATACTTAGTTTGATGCAAAAAAAAAAAAAAACTTGTTTACATAGGATGAACCTAAGTTTGGAGGTAGCTCTCAATTCTATGGATTCATACTTCCTATGAGCTAAATAGGCAGTTTCTAAAACATTCTTCCAAAGCTGTATTTTTGTGTGCTGGAAGTTCTAACAGTGCTCAAGGGGTTCAGAGCTACTCCTGGAGATCCTCACAAAGCTAGAACTTGAGGATATGAAAACGCTTGGATGCTGCAGTACTGGGGGCCACAAGTACCACCTGGTGGAACTCTGTGTCATCCTAGTTCTACCAGGCAGTGCTGGGGATGCCGTGTGGTTCTGAGGTTTGAGGTGCATACTCTCCTGTTCACAAAGCTAACTCCCCATTGCCACAGTTACCTTAATTTTGACGGGGAGAGGGGCACACCCAGTGGAGCTTAGTTTTGCTCCTGGCTCTGTCCTCAGGAATCACTCCTGGTGGGGCCCTGGGAAACATATGGAGTTCCAGGAATTGAACCAAGATTGGCCACATGCAAAGCAAATGCCCTACCTACAATATAATCTCTCTATTCCTCATAGACACATTTTTTTCATTAACACACTATGATGTACAAAGTTATTGATAATTGAGTCTCAGACATATAATGTTCCAAGATTGATCCCACCTCCAGTGTCAACTTCCCTCCCCCATTGTTCCCAGGTTCTCTCCTATAACCCACTACCCACCAGCCCTTGACAGGTATCTAAAAAGATTCATTGTAAAAAATGTTGCTTTCTGACTCTGTGCTTATGCCTCAGTCTTTTCATCATAAATCTTTACTCATCAGTAAAAAAAAAAAACAGGTTTGATCCCATGTTTTGCACAGACTTACACACACATGGAACCACCAGAGAACCAGCTGGCATGTTATTTGTGTGTGTGTGTGTGTGTGTGTGTGTGTCTGTGTAGTCTCTTTACTCTTTTACTTTTTTTAATCAAAACAATGTTATTTACAATATTCATAATTGAGTGACAGGCGACAATGTACTAGCAACAATCACAATACCAGTGTCAACCTCTCTCCAAAAATGTTCCCAGATTTTTTTCCATACCTTCCTCTCCCAGCCTCACATCTTGATAGTCACATTTTTAAGTTTGGTTGTTATAGCTCGGTTTGTTATAGCTCATGGTTTCAATGTTATTGATTCTGTGGTTTTGATATTTAACTGTCATTACTTAACATCACCAATGTACTATATTCATTTGTCCCCTACAAGTCACTTTTTCAGAAACTCACCAAACCCATCCTACCAATTAGAGCATATTCTGACTTGTAATTAGGGTCCTGAAAGTGTTTGCCTTAATATATAAAAATACTGATTTATAAGCATGTAAACCTGAAACCCATGTAAGTGCTATACTACAATGCAATTGCTATAATGCAATTAAAAATTGCTTAAATGGTACCTGAAATAGAACCCAATATGTTAAATGTGGCCTCACCTATTTTTCTCCTTTATTTTGAAACCTATACTTCTGTTAATGCAATCTTAGATTGCCTTTTTTTTTTCTGTTTCTATTTTAGCAGCCTGTTGACAATCACAAACTGTGGTACGCAGATAGTATAAGGTCTTAACGATCTGGTCTACTGGGCTCTTCCATAGTTGTTCAAAGGTGTTTGGGTGCCAGAATTCAAGACCAGTTTGTGTGATGGGTCATTAAAAAAATCAGCCTCTGTCTGTCTAAATACTAGCCATGCCCACAGAAATAATTCTGTGCCTTAAGTGTACCCCCCCTTCTGATGCTCAGTGGGCTCAATCTGGGCCTTCTGCTCAACCTGTTTCTAGGCAGAGGTCAGGAGAAGGTCATGAGCTCCTGGACTCTGAGAAGCCTGGCGCCACCCTGGCCGGAAAGTCCACTTAGGAGGGTTCTCAGGAGCCACCAGGATCTTGGCTTGAAACAACTCTGGTGAAGAGTGAGGCTGGATTGTCTGAGAAAGATCCTTGAATGATGCCTTCTTGGAGGCTTCTGGGTTCTGTAGCCTTTTACCCACCTGGCTGAGCAACTCTGCCAGACTTGGAGGCAGACCACGAGGCTTGGCCAGGATCCTGGCTTTCTTTGCTTCCCTTTGGCATCTCTTCGAATACAAGAGAAGGTGGTTCCTTTGTGGAGTTGATACTTGAGTGAGTTTTCTTTAGGCTGCTCTAAGGATTACCCTGCCCCCAAGTCCCAGCCCTAATCTGAATACTGGAAAAGAAGAGTTGATTATGGGACTTCTGCTACTTCCACTGAGCTTCTCACAACTGCTGTCCTTGGCCTTCCAAATTCAGGTATGTACCATCTAAATGGAGGTGGTATTGTGCCCCCAAACCCTGAGACTCCTTATCATAGCATAGCTTCAGTGGCCTGAGCAGAACCCTCATAGTCATGGAGACCTTGGCTATTCTAGGGGCTCAAGTAAGAATTGCTTTCTAGTTCCTACAAATCTTCTGGGTGTGGAAGGATAACTGGAACAAACAGATATATAGAGGACATATAAAGAAAAGACAAAATGCTATAATAAAAACAAATAAATGATGACTGTTTAAAATGGGTGGATGCACATTTAAGGAGCTCTGTAGTCCTAGGTAGGACCAGGGAAAGACATGGAGAAGTTGGGAAAGACTCTAGCCAGAGGTCAAGGAGCTGGAGCTATCATTTGAGACCAGGCCCCTCCTAGAACAGTCTGACTACAGGCCCCAAGGCATTGTATCCAGCCAGAACTAGTCCAAGAAATGAAGAACTTGGCTCCATACACCTCCTGGTTCTTTGGAAACAAACCTCTACACCTTGTCCACTCCCTGTCCTTAGAACAAGTCTTCTCCACCTCCCTCTACCCTCTTTCAGTGTTTGCTTATTATGAGAAGGAATAATGCAACTCTTACTTACTTCTTTTCAGTTCCATTCCAGCCCACTCAACTCTCTCCCAGCAACCACATCTCTTCCTTTATTGAGAACCATAATAGGCTCTTTTAAAGGAGATAAAGCAGAAAAGATAAACAAGTTAAAAAATACCACTTCCACTGTGTATTTTCCACAATGCAGACTCATAAAGTATTTCATTACATTCAAACAGCTGCTCTTATGGAATCCATTCTCCACTAGGACCAGTAGGACCAGAACTGAACAAGGAAAGTGGCTCCAGTCCCTCAGCCTATGACCCCATTTTTTCCAGACTTGGGCAAGTCCTGCCCTCTGCCATAGCTTAGGGAGATGTTTGAAATGTTCCTTTCTTTCTTCTTTAGAATTCTCTTGAATTTCTTAGTTTTTTTCTTTCCTGTAATAGAAATAGATTTCTTAGAACTTGGGGCCAGAGTGGTAGTACAGAAGATTGGCCTAGTTTAATCCCTGGCATCCCATATGGTCCCCCATGAACTCCCAGGTGTAATTCCTGAGTGCAAAGACAGGAGTAACCTCTAAGCATCACCTGAGTGAATTCCAAACAAGCAAACAAACAAACAAGCAAAAACTAATAAAATCTAGAGCAGGTTCTAGCTGTCACCTTTTAGGCCAATGGTTCTCAAAGCATGTTCTCTGGGGCAGTAGCAGCCCCATGAGGGAACTTGTTAGAAATGCAGTCTCAGCATTACTCCAGACCTGTGCCTCTCAATGAATGCTGTGTGTGTGTGTGTGTGTGTGTGTGTGTGTGTGTGTGTGTGTGTGTGTGTGTGTGTATGAGGTAAGGTGGCAGCACCCAGTCATTCCATATTGTAATCATCCAGATGATAGTTCTGATACCTGCTCAAGTTTGAGACTACTCATCTGGTCAATTTTCTAACTGAAGTCTGAGGATGGCTAGGAGTGGCTCCGACTTTTTGCCTCCCACACAGTCAGCTGTGGAGCCCATTTGAGAAGTTGGTTCTCAGACTCCATCCTGCCCCCACTGCTGCCCTCCACTCCTCTGCTGACCTTTGGGTTAACTCCTTCACACAGCAGTTCCACTGCCTGCTTCCCACTCCACATCCCAGCCCACAGAAAATGAGGTGGTGGTGGTCAAGAGTCTCTAGGGCACAAACTCCAGAGCTCCAGGCCTGAAATCCAATGGTCCTGGTTGGTCTTAGGTGTTGGAAGTTTGATTCTGAGATCACTTTTTCTGAGAGTCAGAATGAACTGAGCTTCCCAAATGCCTTATCTTTTCAACACAAATTTGTCTGACTGGGGCTCTAGAGAGGTCTCTCCCTTCTTCAGTCCTTGTCCAAAGTTCTGCCCAAAGCAGAGAAAGATGGCAGAAATGTGAGCTCCTTAATCTTAAACATCAGTATTCTCAGGGTGGTTTTGAGAACAATAAAAAAATATCTAGCCAAAATCAATACAGGGCATGCGTAAGTGGATGCGTACTGAGCTGCTATGTGTTGCCAGGCTGGACACCAGGTCTCTAAACTCAAGGACTCTGATCAGTGAGTCAGTGGACCTGCACTCAGTCCCACTTTTCTGGTATCATGTCTATACTGCTTCCCACCCCCCTCTTCTCTTACTTGCTTCACAGCTGTACCATGAGTTCCCATGTTCTTCCAGGTGGGATGTAGACAAGTTCTTACTTGGGGTGGTAAACAGTTGGAAGCAGAGCAGCAAAGTCACCTGCAGAATGGAAGCCAGCTAAACTCAGGTACTTGAGGTGACTGGAGTGTGGACAGCTGAGAATGTGGCTCACATGAATGTGATGGGAATCCAAACTTTTCCCAGCTAAAGAGAGAGACATGAAAGGTGAACAGGTCCTGCTGTCAGGCTCAGACAGACTTGATTGATCTTTGAAAGGCAGAATAAACTTTAGGGTAGGAACTTTTTAAGTCTGTGTCACTGCCACAGAGGAGCCATGCTCTCCTGATTTGCCCTCTCTGGTTTAACTTTCTCTTTCTGTGTCCTCACTTCCTTTTAGTTGACAGCATTCAGAGGAGCAAGGAAGCATCTTATCCGTACATAGATGCTAACACTTCCTGAGCCTCCCTCACTTGAGTGCCAAAAAGTATCCAGCATGACTGGTACTCAGCTCTCTGAGTGTCAAACACCTGATGAGGGTCTGATGTGGTCTGAAAAAAGAAACATTAGCTCATGGAATAAACTCAATCTGCTCACTTTCTCAGGGTAACTATGGCTTGGGAAATACTGCTGTGTGGCCTGGTATCTTGAGAATGTGCTCAAACAACCAGGGGATGTTTTTCCATCCTCTCCTTCTCCTCCCTTTTTCTGGGATTGTGCTTTGGACTCCTCACTGTTATTCCTGGGTACAAGAGAAAAATTCAAGCCTGCTGAGTTTTTTTTTCTCAATGCTTTTAGAGTGCATATGTAGCAAGAACAAGGTTCATACCAGTATGCCCCTGGTTTAGTTAGAGACATTTGATGCAAAATAATTTCTCCTCTGGAATCTATGAGGACATTGTTATATGAGAAAACAGGTTAACAGAGGACAAGAACCTTCTCCAGGGTCATAGAGAGAAAAAATGAAAGAACCAGACAGTGTCTGGATTCTTAATCACTTGGTCACATTGCTGTGACTCATTGGTATCACTCTGCACATTTCCATGTACAAGATCTGCCACTATGGATGGATCCACCTTTGCTTTTAGAGCCTGTCTCCATGCCCCATTCTATCACTTGCTGTCTGGTTCATGGCCATTATCCTGATGCATGCATCTCCCAGTGTCTCTGCAAGGACACATAACGGGAGGGTGATAAAAAGGTTTTCCATATGCCAGATCTTTACTCAGCTCCTGTGAGCTTTAAATACTAAAGCAAGGGTAGCTTAGGTACTGAGACTGACCTTCAAAAATTGTAGTGCTGTTTTGTCATTGGTTTTGGTTTTTGATGCCAGGATCAAACCCAGGACCTCACACACTTGTGAGGCATAACCACCAGGCAACATTTCAGGCTCCCAGGAATAATATAATTGAAGAAATTCTCAGTGGAAATTTGGTTGCTTAGATCCAAGCCAGGGTTATCCTAATTGCAAATAAAAAGATTTAGCAAAGGAGATCCTGAAAACATCTGAAAATCTTGGGAGGTGAAGATCTGAACTAGGGCACATTGAAAGGCAGGAGGAAGGACAGTGAGATGTCTCCTGAATTCAGACTGAAAAATTCACTTGCGTTCTGACAGAAATAGAGTTATAGAGCACAAGGTATGTGCATCTGTTTCTATCTTCTAAGCAATGAGTAGTTTCTGCCGATTTCAACAGGGGAGAGAAATGACACATTTTACTTAGTGGAAATGCTCTGTGATGTACACTATAGGGTCTCAGGAGTCCCCAGGCTGGGAGATAGAGTATAGGTGTATTGTGATAATTCAGGCAAGAGTCCTACAGAGTGTTCTCCACAGAAAAGGAAAGGAAATAAAGAGCAGTTGATTGTTGTTAGGTGACTGGTATGGGAGGAAAATGGACTGAACTGTGAGTAGGAGCAGAAGCAAAGTGTACCTCTGACCAGGTACCATTGTCTTAATTTTTCTTCGATCTTGTGGCTCTCACAAAGTGTTTCTGGAGAGGGAACAGAGCCCCTAATAGTTCTGTCCCTGTTTATCAGCTTTGTGGTCTTTGCTCTGAGACAGCGTCTCCTCCTTCCTCCACTTTACTGCATGGGGATGATTTTCCTATAATGATTGTCATAACTGTAATAATTATAGAGGGAATAATAAGATTCTAAATGGATCATGAGCTTTTCTTCTAAGGATGCTAATATGTATGGGGGTGGGCGATTCAAGGAACTCTACTAGAAAAATGATTAGATCCAATTTATTGGAAAGCATCTCTCAGCCATGTGGAGAGGATCCAATCCAACCACAAGTAAGTATCTGGACTTTGTTTCTTCACACAGAAATTTCCTTCACAAGGGCCCACATCTGTCCTTCCCCTGGGAGATGGTTCCTGGAAGCAGATTTTCTGGTTGTTTTGGGGGGAGTGGTCCTAATCATCAGTTCCCCTCCCTTTTGATCCCTGGGATCACCAGGGTCCAAAACCCCTCCTTTTTTTCTTAAGGATTGCTTGGTCATGCAAGTAGCTTCCAATCATAACACACCCAATATCACAGCATTTTTTGAATTACAAAACTCTTTTGTAAGTTATTTATTTATTTATTTACTTATTTTGGTTTATTTTGGGGGGCACACCCAGCGGGGCTCAGGGCTTACTTCTGACTCTGTGCTCAGAAATCTCTCCTGGCAGCCTTGGGGGACCATATGGGAATGCCTGCAATTGAATTGAACCCAGGTCCCTCTTGGGTTGTCCATGTGCAAGGCAAACGCCCTACTGCTGTGCTATCTCTCCAATCCCTCTTTTGTAATTTATGACCTCACTTAATCCATGTGATCACTGGTACTCCTTCTGCTTTACAAACATGTTTATTTATTCAACAGACAACTAGGGAGTACCAGTCACAGCTGAAGCTTGATATGCAGAGATGGACAAATATTTGTCCAGCAAGATTAAACTCAGCTTTTTTCCCCAAGCCGTTTCTACTTTTCCCTTTTTACAAGGCAAGCTCAGTTTCTAACTGTGTGAACTTGTTGGCCTGGAAAAAAGGGGGAGATATAAAACTATCAAAGATATCATTATTATTATCTATTGTGGTAATAAATGTGTGAATCTGGCTTATACCCCTTAACTATGTCTGCAAGGTAGGTTTAGTAGAGTTGAGCAATCAATATCAGTGAATTAGAAAGTCTAAACGTTCCAGAAAGTTTCACTTTCTCACCTTTAAAAGTCTTGAAAGTCCCTTTATTTCACACTTTATTTTCTTCACGCCACTATATTCTGGGCTAAGTTATTTCTTAATCATTTTTAAGTTATGCCAAATTTTGGGAAAACATTATACTTGCACTATAGATGTGTGATACATAAACATCATATCTAAGGGTGGCGTGCACACTCTAAGGACTGAATAATTGAGGCAGGGTAGGATGCTTTTGAAGACGGAGGCCTTTTCAGTGGCCTGGTAATTGCTCTAAAATGCACTTACAATTTATTTCTCACTGCAGTTTTCGAGTTCAAGGAGAAACTTCAGTTGAATGGTTGTGTGCTGCCACCGTGTGTTATAAGTTGATATCTTGTAATCCTGGAACAAAAGTTTGAAAGTATATTGATGACAGCAGAAATCAGACCTGTGAAAAGATCTCCCAGGCATGATGAGACTAACTGATTGTATGTATAGAACAGAGAGAGAAACTTCCCAATGAGATTCAGGGCACGTACCTCTGGTCTGTGCCTGAATTTTTCATTGAATTGAGCAAGTGGTATGAAGGTCTGTGGAAATGCTTCTCAATGAATCTTAAAATATTGCATTAAAAATCAACAGGGGTAGGGTGGAAATAAATAAGTAATATAAAATAAAATAAAATAAAATAACAAAAACATTCCTTATCCCCGTAGCTGGGTTCTGGGTCCTGTATTCCATCTGATCTCTTCTAAGACACCTCTATTTTATCAGGACTGAGACCTACTGTGTGCTGAGACTTGCTGCCTCAGTGAGGGAAAAGGCTGGTTGACAGCAGACTGGATGCACAGTTGGGCTCCAGGAGGCTCATGTGGTGTGTGTGTGTGTGGGGGGGTGAGAATTGTGATATGGGGAACTTGGTGAAAGAGGAGAAAGAAACTGGTTTTGTGACACTGGGTATTGATGAGAAGAGCCGGGCTGAATCTGAATGGGACTCAAAGGGGGCACAAACATCTGCATGGTTGATTTATCACAGCAAAGGGGATAGAGGTGCACACACACAGATGTAAATGGAATCAGCACAGAGAACCAACTAAATGGTCTTGGGAAGATTTGGAGGCATCCTCTGATAGCTGCTTCTGACACCCCAGCCCGACACCAGCCTTGGCCTCACTAAGAAGCTATGTGTCCATAGCTGCATCCTCTGCTACACGTCTTCTGTCAAAGCAGCTTCTCTGACTACTTGGCTAGGTAAAGTTTTCCTTGCTCCTGGCATACTTTTGTGGGCACCAAAATTTCATGGATTATCAGGACTCATATGGATGCAGTGGCAGAACACCCAACCCAGAACTACTAAAACAAAGAGGAAATTTATAGGTTTACATAATGGAGGGGTGATTAGGGATGTAGCTTTATATATGCCTGAATCCCAGAGTTAATTACTCTGGCCAGGGACAAGTAAGACTCTGGTTGGATAGGTCTGAGTCCTGGTTCTGTTCTGAGAAGCGTTCACTACAAGTAATTATTTCTAAACCAGGGATGATGGATTCATGTGCAATTAGACTAATCATGTTTTGTCATGGTAGAAAATGTGGAGTTTGCCACTTCCCTTGTCTTGGTGATCAGGTTGGGTAACCTTGTGCTGATCTTAAATAGTTTGAGATGCACTGAGAGTATAATACCCCATTAATTGAGGGATGATAAGTGTCCATGTCATTGAATGACAGACAACTTGACTGCCTGGTTTCAGATTAGATATACACTGGAGCTGGATTGGCTCTCTTGTTCACTTCCTCAGTTTTAAGTCCAATACAAGGTTTTCTGGGTAAATGACTATCCACAGTAACAAGGAGGAGGAGGAAGAATAAATCCTCCCTGAAATATGGTCATAGTGGTGTATAGGTGTCTCAACTTATTTAAATTGGGACAATGCCATATTATAGATGGTGATGAGGATATGATGCAGTCATGGGCATTAAAATCAAACTAGAAACTAGCTGTTTAGCAGGGGAATTACTCAAAGGTTTGAGAAAAGGGAAGCAAGACTCAGTTTAACAATAGCAACCAGAGTCCTCAAACGGAAAGCACAAGTTTTCAAGCTTAGGTTTATGAGCAAAAATAACTGATGAAGGTGGAAATATTGAGGAATTAGCTAGGCAGTGTCTGGGTTTAGAGGTAAAAAGAGGCCTTAGCACCTGCAAGTATGCAAAACATCATTGTCAACTAACCTATTGTTACTGGGATCTATCTGATTTTAGAAGAAAATATCTAAATTTCTTTTACTAACATCTAGAAATGCAGAACTAAGATCAAGGAAGCTATCAGTAGTGAAAGATTCAACTTACAGCTTGTGATGACCAAACATGCAGTTGTATTTTTTAGCCTAGATTTTAAAGTCAAGTGAAAAAGGCAGAGAGAGTAAAATGCCACAAAGTAAGGAAAAGAAAAAGAGTGAACAGATAGAATACTGAGAGAAAGAGAAGAGGAAGAAGAGATAGTGGTGAATGAGGAGGATGAAAAAAGGAGGGAAGAAAGAATAAGAGGTAGAAATAAAAGAAATGAAAGGATAGAGGGAGTAAATCAAGCAAGGCAGAAAGACAGATAGAAAGACATATCAAAAGGTTTTCTAGCAGCAATGATACTGGTATTGTGCTTTGTTGGTAAGCACAACACGAGACTTGGAGAACCCTCCTCCTTAAGTCCTCACTACCCACTGGCTTACTAAAGTCAATCTACCACTCACCCACTTGCTTAGGAAAGGAAAAGAGGCCCTTGGAGTTTGGCAGTGTTGTCCATGACCACAAAGCTAGCCCAGGGTATTTGTGTTCTCACTTTTACATAAAAGTTCTGAATAATTGGTTTCTGTACTTGAAAAACGTGATAAAGTTAGAACCTCAAACACAAACTGGAAGTTATTAACAGCCAAGCAAGGGTAACAGAGAATACACTTAGAGCATTAGGGAAAGAGACCAAGCAGAAAGCAAGAAATATAATTTCCATAAGTCATACAAGTGCAATTTCCTCACTGGATTGGCAGCCTTCAACATTTATCAAAGAGAATTAACCTCCAAGTTATAAGAACTACAGAGGAAAAAGGACAACAAAATTAACATTGTTTTTATTTTTAAAGGAAGTTCATTGTTTTTTTCTTTTTATTTTCAAAATAATCAGGTTGATAAAATGATTGTCCTGAAGAAATTGTCATATAAAGGAGGCCGTTATGCTGACCCACAGCATCTGAGTGGGTGAAATGTCATTATAGTGGCTTCAAACGCCCTCCCTCAACCATACTTTTCATTCATTCGCTGGGCTCTTATATAGTCTTTTCCCACTTTAGATAACCTGCTCCGATTCTCAACTCTGGTTGGTTTAACTGACAGCAAATCTGAGAGCTGACCCCTGCCCCTGAGATCTGATTGGATGCTCCATGGTGTGGCCCAGGTGCTAGCTAATCTTTTCAACATTCTAATCTGTGTGGATGGTGAAAAAGTTATCAGGTTCTAGGTGAAAAAGTATTTATGTTCTAGGAGATCTGGTGGGTTTTTGTTTGTTTATTTGATTTTTAAGTCATCGTTGCTAAAATTCAGGAACTTTGGTGGAGTTTTCTGAGAGGTTGCTTGAAGATGTGTAGGGAGTTTTAGTCTACCACAAAGGAGTCTTTGTTTTGACGGGAGGGCAAACTATTAAGATTGAGAATTCCTGGACAGGAGATGGGATAATGTTTATGTTGGGTTATGAAGAAGAGGCCTCCCCAAGAAGGTCAAGTAGGTCACCCAAGATGTATCACTTTGAAGATAAACAGATTCATTTAGGTTCAAGACAAACATTTTAATCACTTTTCAAAAATAAAAATTGGGAGGTTTTACCCAGAATTTGGATTCTTACTAGATATAACATTTCTAATTGTTGTTTCTGCTTTCGGGTAACCAGCATTACTCAAGTTAACTCCTGGGTTTATGCTCAGCAATCACTTATGGCAGGGTTCCTGGGATGATATGGGATGTCAGAGTTTGAAGATAGGTTGGCTGCATGCAAGTCAATACCTTTCATGCTGTATGATTATTATTTCAGCCCTAGAAATGGGGGAAATCTATCTACATGGCAGCACAAACTTCTAATCACATAGCTTCTGACCTTTGTTTGATGATATGGGAAACAATTCCCTGAAAAAACTTCCAAGGTTGGGATGGTCCTTTGGAAAATATATTTTCAGTATTTTAGAATATAATAGGGCAGAAAACATGGGCTTAGTAAAGAATACAAAAGATAACCGGGCAGCAAATATGTGCCCAAAAAAGTATAGAATAATACACTTTATGATCTTTTAGGTGAATAGGTGCTTATATTCATTTGCAACATAAGCAAAAATGGAACAGGAAGTTATTATAATTTTATTCCATACTTTGAGGGTGTCTGCTGATTGGTTATGTGAAAAATAATAGTCTCTGGTGTTTTTTAATCTTCCTTCCTTCCCTCCCTCCCTCCCTCCTTCCTTCCCTCCCTCCCTCCCTCCCTCCCTCCCTCCCTCCCTCCCTCCCTCCCTTCCTCCCTTCCTTCCTTCCTTCCTTCCTTCCTTCCTTCCTTCCTTCCTTCCTTCCTTCCTTCCTTCCTTCCTTCCTTCCTTCCTCCCTCCCTCCCTCCTTCCCTCCCTCCCTCCCTCCCTCCCTTCCTCCCTTCCTTCCTTCCTTCCTTCCTTCCTTCCTTCCTTCCTTCCTTCCTTCCTTCCTTCCTTCCTTCCTTCCTTCCTTCATTCCTTCCTTTTTCTTTCTCCCAATCTCTTTCTCATTCTCTTTACCTCTCTTTGTTTCTTTCTTTTCTTTTTTTAATTGAATATAGTGAGATATAGATTTAAAAGCTGTTGATGCTTGAGTTTCACTCATACAAATTCCAATAACAGCTAGCCTCTGTCTTGGTCTTAATGTATGTATTAGATTTTTTTTCAGTTTTCAAAAATTGTCTTATTTAATATTTGAACTTCAGGTAACACTAATTGCACGACCAGTTAACTCCCATCACTAGTGCTCCCATTCTTTGTTATACTACCTCCCCAAACAACCTCTCTTATCCCTACCTACCATATTGGCAGGTACATTAAAGTTCTGTTCTATGGTTTCAGCTTAGATCTCATGTTTTCAGTGTTGCTGAGTATGTGCTTTGTATATATAGATATACCACTCTACTTAATCCCCAATGTAACTGAAGCCCAAATGCCTATTCTCTTTCTCACCTTCCTTCCTGATTTGCTTTCTTATTTGTTCTTCTTCCTAAATTCCGGAGTCCAGGGTAATTTAGGCATCCCCCCTTTACTATATTACTATCCTAATACAATTTTATGCCACAGGCAAGATTTGCTTATCTTTCTCTGAAAAGTGTCTGTTCCTCTCCTATTTATTGATAGGACTTTTGAATTTGTTTTTGAACTTTATATATTCTGGATATTAAACAATTATGGGAAGTTAGTAATACAAATACTTTTCCCAATAAGTTAGTTGTCTTTAGTTTTCGCCCATTTTTCCTTTGGGGGGGCACACCTGTTGATGGCTATGTGCTCAGAAATCGCTCCTGGCTTGGGGGGACCATATGGGATGCCAGGGGATCAAACCATGGTCTGTCATAGGCTAGCATTTGCAAGGCAGATGCCTTACCTCTAGTGTCACCGCTCTGGCGCCTAGCCCATGTTTCTTATGCCATGCAGAAATTCTTGAATTCGATCCAATTATTTTTGTTTGTTTTTTGTTTTTTTTATTTTTGTTTTTGTTTTGGGCCATACCAGGTGATGCTCAGGGGTTACTCCTGGCTATGTGCTCAGAAATTGCTCCTGGCTTGGAGACCATATGGGACACCGGGGATTGAACTGAGGTCCATCCTGGGTCAGCCACATGCAAGGCAAACCTATTTGTTTGTTTTTTGATTTTGTTGTTGAAGTCACATTTGAGGCCTAAATCTTGGAATGTATTGACTCTAATATTTTTTGTAGGGTACATTATAATTTCTGGTCATATCTCTAGGTCCTTAATCCACTTTGAATTTACATTTGTGTTGGGCATGAAATATAAATAAGTTTTAATTTTTTACATGTACGTATTCATTTTTCCCAGAAGCATTTGTTAAAGAGGCTGTCTATGGTGCATATCTACTATGTCTTTTATCATTTGATTCCTAGATACTTGATGTTTTTGGATACTACTTTAAATAGAATGGATTCCTTGATCTCTTTCTCTTCTGATTTATCTTTTGTATATAAGAATGTAAGCAATTTTCCTGTATTGACTTTAAAATTAGCTACTTTACTTATTGATTTAGTGTTTCTAGGAGTTTTTCAGTGGGCTATTTCATGTCATCTGCAAATAGTGACAATTTGACTTCATTTTTACTAATTTGTATTCTTTTCATTTGTTTTTCTTGCCTGATTGCTGCAGTCAGGATTTCATATTCTATACTGAATAGAAGTGGAGACAGTGGACATCCTTGCTTTATGCCTGATCTTAGAGGAAATGCTTTCATTTTTTCACCATTAAGAAAGATACTGTCTACGGGTTTGTTTATAAATGGCCCTTACTATTTTGAGGAAAGTTTCGTCCATCCTATTTTATTGAGGATTTTAATCATAAATGAATGTTAGATTTTTTGCCAAAAGCTTTCTTTTCATGAATCATCAATGAATATGATCATATGTCCTTAACTTTTCTTTTACTCATGTAGTGTATTTTGTTAGTTGGTTTGAGTGTATTGAACCATCTTGGCATCCCTGGGCTTAATCATCTTTGAGTGAGGTATGACTTTTATGTTATGTTGTTGGATATGGTTAGCTAAGATCCTATTAAGGATCATTTAGCATTGAGGTTCATCTGGGAAATTTTTTTTGAAAATTTCTTTTTCTCGAAATGTTTCTGTATGGGTATTAGTGTAATGTTAGCTTCATATTTTCTTTTCCAGAAATCTCTGGGTATTAATGCATTGTTAGCTTTATAGAAAACGTTAGGAAGGATTCCTGTATCTTTGATATTTTGAAAGGCTTAAAAAGTAAAGGTAGTGAATTTTCTCTGAAGGTTTGAAAGAACTCACCAGTTCTATCACCATCTGGACTAAGACTTTTGTTCAGTTAATTACTGTTTTAATTTACTTACTTTTTATTGACCTGGTTAGGCTTTCTATTTCCTCTTCAGTCAGCTTTGAGAGATTATATTACTCTAAGAATCTATCCATTTCTTCTAGGTTCTCTTGCTTAAGATCTTAAAAAGATTCATAATATTTTGAATTGCCAAAAGTTTCATTATAATTTCTTCCCCTTCATCCCTGATCCTGTTTATTCAAACATTTTATCTTTTTTTCCCCTTATGAATCTAGCTGAGAGTTTATCTTATTTATTCTTTTGAAGAACCAACTTCTTGTTTCACTTATTCTTTAAATTGCTTTCTTGGTTTCTATTGTTAATTTTTGTTCTCATTTTTATAATTATCCTTGTTCTACTACCTTTTGTGTTTATTTGCTGTTCATTTCCCAGATTTTATTTATTTATTTATTTATTTATTTTGGGTTTTGGGCCACACCCGGCGGTGCTCAGGGGTTACTCCTGGCTGTGCTCAGAAATAGCTCCTGGCAGGCACGGGGGACCATATGGGACACCGGGATTCAAACCAACCACCTTTGGTCCTGGATCGGCTGCTTGCAAGGCAAATACTGCTGTGCTCTCTCTCTGGGCCCCATTTTCCAGATTTTAGAGATAAGTGTTTAGGTTATTGATTTGGCTTTTTCTTCTTTTTTAATGTAGACCTGCTATGAATTTTCACCATAGTACAAATTTTGTTCTATCCCATAGATTCTGACACCATCACATTGTTATTAGTTTCAATGACATTTTTTATTTCTTAATTTATTTCCTTTTTGATCCAGTTGCACTTTAATAGTGTTTTGTTCAACTTAAACATGTTAGAAGTTTTTTTTTTTATCATTTTCTTTATTTGATTAATTTCTACTGTCCTGCCATTATGGTCTGAGAAGATACTTTGTTCAATTTTTATATTTGTAAATTTTCACTAATTTGAGTTATGCCCCAATATATGATCAGTCTTAGAGAATGTTCCATCTGCATAGAAAAGAATGTGTATTCTTCTTCGGTGGGTGAAGAGCCCCATATATGTTTAACAATTCCAGTTTTTCTAGCTTCTCTTTTAGGGCTCTTGTCTCTTTACTGATATTCTGTTTGGCTTATCTGTCTAGTGGAGAAAGTGGAGTGTCAAAATCTCCCACTACCATTATGCTTCTGTCAATTTGTTTCTTTAGGTTTGATAGAAGAAGCTTTATGAATTTTAACTGGGTCTTTATTTGGTGCATATATATATACATTTGTTTTTTGAAACACACCCAGTGACGCTCAGGGGCTACTCCTGATTATGGGCTCAGAAATCGCTCCTGGCTTGGGGGATCATATGGGATGCCAGGGATCGAACCCAGGTCTGTCCTGGGTCAGCCATGTGCAAGGCAAACACCCTACACCAATGCTATCGCTCCGGCCCCTGGTGCATAAATTTTGATGGTAGTATTTCTTGATTGTTCCTAAACAATGTAGCATCTATTACTGTCTCTACTTTTGTCTCATATAAGTATAGTTGTCCCAGTTTTTTTCCTTCTATTGGCTTGTATGATCGTTTTATATCCTTTCACTCTGACTCTGTATTGAGTTTAGATGTGTTTCTTGTAGGTAGCAAATAAATGGATTTTCTTTCCTGACCCATCCAGCTATTTTGTGTTTCTATACAGAGGAGCTAGTCCATTGGCATTGAGAAACAGATTAATGATATGTAATTCTGTGTTGGCATCTTTGTGTACGTGTCTGTGGAATCTAGCTGTTTATGTAAGAATTTATTTTTATAAGTGGTCTTTCAGTAATTCTTGGAGAATTGGTTTAGTTGTTGCAGTTGTTGGCAGTTCTTATTTGTCTGAATGTTTCCTATCCTTCTCTCAAACCTAAAGGATAGTTTCACAGTGTAGTGGAGTCTAGACTGGAATTTTATTTTATCCAATAATTTGAATTTGTCATTACACTCTTATTTGGCTTGTAAGATACTATATGGAAGGACTATTGCTCGTTCTAAATTATTTCCTTTATATTTGAGAGATTTTTCCTCTCTTGTTGTTTTAAGTAATCTACCTCTGTCTTTTGATTTTACCATTTTTGAATACTATGTGTCTTGTGTTGTTTTGTTTGAGGTTATTCTCTGTGATAATCTTTGGGCCACTTGAATGTGCAGGAGCTTCTCTCCAGAGAGCAGGAAAGTTCTCTGTGATTATTTCTTTTGCCAGCCAATCTTTTCTTTCCCTTTCTCCTCTTTTTTTGATATTCCTATGACTTAAAGGCTATTTATCTTGCTATTATCTATCACAAATCTTAGTTCTCTTCTATTTCTTTTTCTGACTTTTCTTTTGATACTTCATTCTTGGTAATGACTGGTATTTGTTTTCAATATCTAATATGGTCCTCCACATGTT
Source organism: Suncus etruscus (assembly GCF_024139225.1). Lineage (NCBI taxonomy): Eukaryota > Metazoa > Chordata > Mammalia > Eulipotyphla > Soricidae > Suncus > Suncus etruscus. The sequence continues at coordinate 60,815,789 of NC_064859.1, read as the reverse complement.
GCATTCTCTTGTTATGGCTGACTACTGTATTTTACTGTATATATTAACGCTTTCGGTTTCCTTTGTATGGACTATTTGAAATTGTGGATGAGTTCATCTTTCAGTTGGTTGAATTGCTCTTCAAACAATTGTCTTATTTTCATAGCCATTACATTAAACATTGCTCTAACTTTCTCATTGATGAAGGTTGAGGCATTGTTTAAGGTTGATAATTTGACAGCATTAGTCTTTCTCTTCTCCTCTCCTCTCCTTTCGTCCTTCCCCCTCCCTTCCTCTCCTTTCCTCATTAATTCTAATAATAATACTAACAATAAAATCCTAATAATAATGTAATCCTAATAATAACTAATAATCCTACTTGCATAGTGGTCAATTGTGGAGGCAGTTGAGGCAAGATATAAAAATCAGGAACATTTAGAGTTAGTGGAGTGGAAGAGATGAAATTGTGGCATAGGCAGGGGCACCAGGGAGGAGTGGCACATGGTGCTGGAACAGTGGGGCAGGCTGGGATCAGGATTTTGATGCACTTATATGACACAAGAAGTTGACATCTGCATTATGGGTTCCTTGGTGCATGTCCTGTGTTCAAGAGCAGGCATGGGATTTCCTGGTGCATGGAGTCAGGGAGAAGTGGCACAGGGTGCAGTAACAATGGAGTGGGTAGGGATGTACCTCTTATCACCTATTGAATTTTAATGTGCTGAATATCTCTGTCAAGTTAAACTATAGTCACATGTTAGGAACCTGGGTGGGGGAGTGATATTATATTGAATATATAATCAGAGTGTGGGCTTGCTCATGGCTATTCAGGAAGTCCTAGAACTTGGACAGTCCTGTGTGTTTGTCTCCATGTGTTTGTCTCATTCTCTGGTCAGAATGCTCACTGGGTGGGGACCTAAAGTACCAGTCCTATTAACTTTATAGAGGTAAATTTTTAACAATAGTCCCCTTCTTCTGTTCTTAAAGTGCCAGGTCTTTATTCCCTTCCTTAGCTCAGAGTATACACCATTATTTTATCCAAAATGACTTTGTAGCTTCACAGCATGGATATTAGGCTTGCTCTTTTCTCTTACTAACTGGTTTAAATTAAGCTGCCCACCCCCCAAAAAAGAATATAGAGAGGGTAGGAGGATAATTTCACATGTGGTCACTGAGCAGTATTATACTTCAAGCTCCATCCTTCTCAAAATATTCATAACACAAAGAGTGAAAACACCTACCCAATAATACCATAGTCACAAGTAAAGAGGGAAAGACCTTAAATAACTATGTGGAGATGATCTATATATAAGAGATAAAAGCCAGTGCTATACATGAAATAGAGGAGTATGAAATGTGTAACTTTCAAATGGACTTTAAAAAGAAAGATATAATTCTCCATGGAACACTGAACGAAGTACTTAAGATAGTTAGAAAATCAACAAATCATTCAGCCCTTACAAGAAACTAATTGTAACAGTGAGGGAAAAACAAGAAAAGAAATAAAAGAGAAATATATATTTTAATATATTTAATATGTGTAATATATTAAAAGAGACATATATTAACCCAAGGGTGAAACCATGATTTGATTCTTTATTTAAAACTATGACAAAATTAGCTTGGCTCACCAACCAACAAAAAGAGAGAAGGACTATTATGAGAATATTAACTCATATTAAAAGGTGATTATCATATTTTAAAAAGTGAGGTTGGATGCTAGAACATTGTATGACTGAAACTCAACAATCAACAACTTTGTTACTGTGTATCTCATGGTGATTCAATATAAAAAGTAGAGAAAGTGAAGCATCATTATGGAAAGCCATATTTTTCTCTCATGTTATATACCATGTAACTGCTACAAAAGATTGTGCCCATTACTACCAAATCACTGAGACTCTATACTTTCTGACCAATCTTGAGGGCCAAAGTGATAGTACAATAGGTAGGTTCAATCCCCAGGTCTCCAGATGGTCCTTGAGTATAGAGCTAGATGTAAGTCTAGAGCAAGCCAGGTGTGTGTGAATCCAAACAAAACAACAACAACAAAAGAAAATCTATTAGGCCCCTAATACTCACCCCTATGCAAATATCACCGTTATTAGAAGCTACTTTCCTGCCCCTCTCTTCTATCACTTCCAGACATAGGCCTGATACCTGAGGGTTTTTGTTGCAAACCCTTTTCACTTATATCACATATGTTGCTTCTGATCAGCCCACAGAATTAATTGCCTCAGACTTAAAATATATATGATTTCTTTTCAGTCCCTTTGTTTTAGGATCTTTTGATGCCAGAAAAGAAAATACTGTAATATTTGGGTCCTACAAAGGTGTAAAATACATATACAAAGGGGCCAGAGAGATAGCATGGAGGTAGGGAGTTTGCCTTGCATGTAGAAAGACAGTAGTTTGAATCCCAGCATCCCATATAGTTCCTCTAGTCTGCCAGGAGCAATTTTTTTAAATTAATATCTTTATTTAAATACCTTGATTACAAATATAATTGTAGTTGGGTTTCAGTCATGTAAAGAACATCCCCCTTCACCAGTGCAACATTCCCATCACCAAAGTCCCAAATCTCCCTCTTCTCCACCCCACCCCCGCCTGTACTCTAGACAGGCTTCCTACTTCCCTCATTCATTCACATTGTTATGATAGTTCTCAATGTAGTTATTTCTCTAACTGAACTCATCAATCTTTGTGGTGAACTACATGTCTTGAGCTGGACCTTCCAGCACTCCTCTCTTTTATCTCTGAAAATTACTGTAAAAATGTTTTATTTTTCTTAAAATCCATAGATGAGTGATACTATTCTGTGTCTATCTCTCTCCCTCTGACTTATTTCACTCAGCATAATAGATTCCATGTACATCCATGTATAGGAAAATTTCATAACTCTCTCTCCTCATGGCTGCATAATATTCCATTGTGTATATATGCCACAGTTTCTTTAGCCATTCATCTGTTGAAGGGCATCTTGGTTGTTTCCAAAGTCTGGCTACTGTAAATAGCACTGCAATGAATATCGGTGTGAGGAAGGGATTTTTGTATTGTATTTTTGTGTTCCTAGGGTATATCCCTAGGAGTGGTATAACTGGATCATATGGGAGCTCAATTTCCAGTTTTTGGAAGAATCTCCATATCGCTTTCCATAAAGCGACTAGATGGCATTCCTACCAGCAGTGAATAAGAGTTCCTTTCTCTCCACATTCCAGCCAGCACTGCTTGTTCTCATTCTTTGTGATATGTGCCAATCTCTGTGGCATGAGATGGTATCTCATGGTTGTTTTGATTTGCATCTCCCTGATAATTTGTGATGTGGAGCATTTTTTGATGTGCCTTTTGGCCATTTGTATTTCTTCTTTAACAAAGTGTACATTTCTTCTCCCCATTTTTTTTTATGGGATTAGACTTTTTATGTAAAGTTCTGTTAGTGCCTTGTATATTTTGGATATTAGCCTCTTATCTGATGGTTATTGGATGAATAGTTTCTCTCACTCAGTGGGTGGTTCTTGTATCCTGGGCACTATTTTCTTTGAGGTGCAGAAGCTTCTCAGCTTAATATACTCCCATCTGTTTATGTGTGCTTCCACTTGTTTGGAGAGTGCTGTTTCCTGCCAGTAGTGATTTCTGAGTGTAGAGCCATGAGTAACCCCTGAGTCCTGCAGGGGGTGACCCCCCAAAAAAACCCAAAATACATATACAGAACAATAAAATATAACTCAAGTGCATTTGAATTAGCAATAACTCAAATGTAACCCAAATTAATTAGATCACAAATTATTTGGGAGTTTTGAGGTAGATTCTGATCAGAGGAATCAAAGAAATTTGAATTAAAGATGTAGTAATTAAATAAGGTCTTCTTTACCTTTTAGGATCGACTTAGAAATGTATATATTTAATGGAAGTTATAAATTTCTTGGATCACAGATGTATAGCTAGGAAAGAATTGAAATAGAGAAGGGTATAGTAGCTCACGATGTTCTAACAATTCTCTGAAAGTAAATCATATTTTTCTAACAATATAAATAAAGTAATAAACAACATGAATATATTTATACTGTCATAAAAGACATTATAAAGTAGGAAGTATAAAACTAGTCTTACTTGAACTGTAGACAATTCAGTCCAAGAAAGAATTACCAATAAAAGGCCAGGAACAAACTGTCCAAGTTATTTCTTTCGTCCTCATGTCCAAAGAGATTTAAGAGAACAAGTGGAAACTAAAGAAACTAGAAAGGGCTTCCAGGAAATAGTGAGCTGGCCATATGCAAGGAAAGCATCTACCATATTTTCCAGCATATAATATGACGTATGTGATAATCCCCTAATTTTCCTGTTAAAATATAGGGTTTGGGCTATATTTGCCATATAAGACTACCTTTCTTTTAATGCACACCAAATAGAAATTAAAAAATGTAAGAGAAAAAGAGTAGAACCCTCAAAGGTTAACAGTAAATGTTTACTAAAGCTAGACTTTGGAGTGCCAACAATAATTTTACATTTGTCATTTGTAGTGAGTGACTCTGATTTTTTAGTTGTGTTCCAAATTGAAAGCAGGGAGAAGGGGCTCCTCCAAGAGCAGCTGGCTGGGGTGCAGTGATTAGTAGGACAGCTAGCAAAAGACAGAGTGCCTCCTCTGTGTCCCATAAAGCTGAACAGAGGACTGAGCACCGGAAGCCACATACCAAGTGGCTGGATGAGATGCGGCGATCTATAACACAGCTCCTCTGTGTGACCTGAAAGATGAATCAGGACAAGCAGAGGACTGTGTGATGACGCCTGGCAGCTGGATGGGATGCTGCGGTAAGGGGGAGGGGTGAAGAATCACTGTCCCTGAAGCTAGAGTAAGTTTCATCATGCCATGTACTGGCGTATAAGACGACCCCAGACTTTTAAGAAGTTTTTCATGGGTTAAAAAGTCCTCTCATACTCCAGAAAATACGGTAAATATCTGACTATCTAATATTTTTTTTCTGTGGAAAAGGGGTCTGCAGAGATAAAAGTCCTTTGAACTCACAGGAGCAATAAAGTGACTCTGAGTTTTCACTCTGAATGAAATAGACATTATTTTATTACTGTAATTTATTACCTTGCTCATAATTGAATTTCCCCAATCATATAAAATTGTTTTACACTTGGCTTGTAAGCATAAGGACCCAAATGAGGTGAACAAATTAAAGTTGGTTGCCATGGCTCCCCGTTTCTAAGTCCAAGTCTTTTCTTTCCTATTCCCCTTCTCATCCACTCGTTGCAGACATCAGGTTTATTGTCCTAAGTAGGTTGATGTCTTTCTACAAGGATTTTACAAGGATTTGTCTACTTAGTTTTTTCCTAATGCCCTTTTACATCTTTCCGGTTTTCTTTGGTTCTTCTAAAATGAAGTCATATGTACAGTCTTACTAAATTTATGTTTAAGTTCTTTTGTAAGAATACTATGCTTCTGACCAGCCCAGGTGCTGAGAGAGAGAGAGAGAGAGAGAGAGAGAGAGAGAGAGAGAGAGAGAGAGAGAGAGAGAGAGAGAGAACTTCAATAGCTGTAGTACTAGTTTTAGTGGTGCTAAGGAGAATCATTGCCTTAGGCAATGAACAATTATTGCCGAGAAATTTTCTTTACTGACTTTGAAAATGGTATCTTTTAGTCTGTTCATTCTTGTCATAACAGTTTTCCTCATCATCTAGAACTCTTTTGTTCATGTAATTCACACGAAAAGGATAAAAGCTTATTTTTCTCATTGAATTGCCAATTTTCTTACTAACTAGTTGGTATGCCAGTTACTTTCTTTGTTATCCAGTGAATTGTTTCCATTTTTCCTCTTTTTCTGCACAAAGCTGAGAAATAGTAACAATCCAATAACAATGAGTGAGTCCAGAACCAGCATGTGGTCTTCTTAATACCAGTCTCCACTAAGAAATGAAAATGTTTAAAAAAAATTGCTAACTGCCAGTCAGAAGCAAGATAATATTTAAACTACTCTGAGATACTTTTCATATCAGAAAGCTAGGAAATTATATAAGACCAGTGGCAATTATAAAAAAAATACACATGAAAGTCTCTTTCTATTCTAGCCATTTTATACCAGGTTGATATCAAATCCAAATAGAAAAGCATAAGCATCAAAAACATTGAGAAAAACAATTGATTAAAATAAATTGACAGGGGCTGGAGTGGTGGCTCAGTGGTAAGGCATTTGCCTTGCACATGTCTGACCACGGATGCACCACAGTTTGACCCCCCGGTGTCCCATATGGTCCCCCAAGCCATGAGCGATTTCTGAGCCCATAGACAGGAGTAACCCCTGAGCATCACAGAGTGTGACTCATCCCCAAAAATTGACTAAGAAAATAATGAATTTGCTATGTAGAGACAGAATAAAACATGTGTATGTAATATTTTTAGACATTGTCAAAATATTTTCCCTTTGCATTGTACTTTCACCTTTGTATTGCTTCTAGAATATATAAAGTATATGAAATATGTATTTCCTTGCAGGCTAATCAATAGAAAAATGTTGTGAAACTTTTATAGGGAAGATGTAATGTAACATCTTGAGTTGATTTTAACTTAAAGTCATGATTTTGATTTTATTTACTAATTTATTCATAAAATAAATTTTATTTTGTTTACTTATATGAGTATACATTATTTATTCAACTTAAAATCAAATTATGAAAATGTTTTTTTGGGGGCCACACTTGGTGGCATTCAGGGGCTACTCCTGGCTTTGCACTTACAAATCACTCGTGGCAGGCTCGGGGGACCATATGGGATGCCAGCAATCGAACCCAGGTGGGCCACATGCAAGACAATTGCCCTACCTGCTGTGCTATTGCTCCAGACCCAAATTATAAAAATGTTGAACAACTTTCCAATATTGCTGATCTATTTTTAAACGTTGTTTAAATACTGCAGTTTACAAAATAATTCATAACATAAATCTTTCCTGCATTCAATGTTCTAACATCAATTCTACCTTCCCTTCACTATTATTCACCTTCTCTTATTTATCATTTTAGCAGGCACACATTAATTTATTTTTATTACTTATTACAACAAAATAGTAATGAAATTATTGAAAAATACTTCATTAAATAAAAGTTTTGAAAAATATTATTATATCTTACAAAGGGATCATTAAAGTCTGAAGGCTTACTGAAATGTTTGCTGCTAGCTGAGCCTTCTGTATTATTAATTTTGTTACTAAACTTAGTTTGATTCTATTCTACTTTCCCACCTTATTGTGTTCCTATTAGGCAGTCAATATTGTGGAAATTAAAGTGTCATGAATCGGCATAGGTGGCCACACACTCCTGGAGCTCTAGGATTTTGTACAACTGGGATGATTTTTCAGCCCACCACCTTTATGATGAGGCCCAGGTTTTTAGCTTGACAATCAGTATACCAGATATTCCCATGAGTTTTGACAGCTTAGCTTGCATCTCTTCCAAGATTAGTTATGAAACTGTGAAACTGGGCATTTTTACATGGTGGCTGTGTAATGTTGTATGGTTGCTGGGGATTAGGAGTAAGCTGCCTGTTCTCACTTGAGAAGATACCAGTGTACCTGAAAGTTTGAGTTACCTGGAAGTTTCATCTATTTGGCATCTCTTCAGAGAATAGTAGTGAAACATTGAAGTTGGGCTATTTTCATAGTAGTGGCTCTAGGGTGTGGAAGCAGCTATCAAGGCTGTGGGAGAGCAGGGACTTGGCCTGTCTCCTTCTATGAATGCTTCAGAGTTTCCAGCTCAAACACTCTGTACTGTGAGTGGTGGGTTGACTTGCATAGTTTCCATGGTTAGTTGTTGAAAGTGAATTTTTTTCACAGAAGCCTACATATTTAAATTTTATGCCTCATCATGATGCCTGCAGACCTCATCATTAATGACCTGCAGACCTCATCATTAATGACCTGATGACCCATCCCTGGCCTGCTCCACCAGTGTTCATTGATGCTGCACATACCAATAAGAAGAGATTGGAGTCTGTTGAAAATTTATTTTCAATGATTTCTCAATGAACTCTTCGCACATATTTAATATTTTTTGTTGATCTATTTCCCAATCAACTTAAAAAACTATTTGTATATTGGATAATAGCAACCCTTAATATTTTACTACACTAATTTATGGTTAAGGTATACAGAGCTGTACTTATTTAATTTGTATAAGCTGATGAGATTAGAGATAACTGTGCATCTAGGAAATCATGACCATATGGACAAAAAGATGATGCAGTGAAGAAGGTGCTTGACTAGCATTGAACTAACTTGTGTTTGAACCCTGGCACTGCATAATGGTCCTCCAGGACCACCAAGTGCAATACATAAGCACAGAGACAAAAGTAAGTCCTACCTAAGTACATGTCTGTGGCTGAAAGAAAAAGAATCTTGCTCATATCAGCATCATAAATATCATAAATACTTCCAAAGTTATCTTTCTTCCTGCTTTTTTTTTTGTAATAAAAATACAACATAGATACACACATAGCTGGTGCTGCTTACAGTATATTCTCTCAGCCCCTTCTGCATCCTGACCCTGCCCAGGTCCCCCCTGCAGTCCTGCACCTCATTGAAGGTTTGTGTGTGGGCAGAGAGGAACCCTCTGACCTCTCCAATAAACCTTACTCTTCCCAAACTGCAAGGACACTAGAATGTCCACACAAGGAAATTTCAACTTACCGTATTTTCCGGCATATAAGACGACCCCCTAATTTTGCAGTTAAAACATAGGTTTTAGGCCTATATTCTCTGTATCAGACAGAACGTTCCTGTGCTGCAACTGTATGTACCACAGTGAGCCAATCACAACAAGCAAAGGTTCAAAGGTTATACTGTAATAGACTTCCTCTCTGACTCTGGTCAATATAAACAAACTTTTTACAGTGTATATTCGGGTCCAGAACATTGTCTAATTTGCATGCATAAAAAGCCTGCTTGGATTGGCTGAGTTAGAGAGGCAGCCTGAGCAGCCTTGCAGTGATTGGTGCAGGATCGAGTTGGAAAATTCGTTTTGTGGCAATATTCAGACAATTTTCATTTAGCGGCATATTGAAACATTTTTCGGGATATACTCGGCGTATAAGATGACCCCCGATTTTCGGTTGACTGTTTTTTGTTTCAAAAGTCATCTTATATGCCGGAAAATATGGTATATCAAATATTTCCAGGCATATTGTGCCTTGCACTTTCTTCTCCTAGAAATATACAGCTCTAAACTCAGTTGAATACACCAATGAATTAGTTTCAAATATTTTTTTATCATACTTAGATAACATCACTTGTATAGGAAAATAACCTCTAAAGTAGATATACCTCTAGCTTCCTTTTATACAACCAGTTCAATAGATCACTTTCTTAAACATCCTGAAAATCCAGCATTCTAACCCACTTAATGCAAAGAACAATGGGAAACCAAGCAAAACACCTGCAGTCAGGAGTATGGAGAGAAATACTGACAAATTTCTAAATTCATTCAAATGCCTGAGTCGTATAGTCTTTTTTTTGGGGGTCACATCTGGCATTGCTCAGGGATTACTCCTGGCTCTACACTCAGAAATTGCTCCCGGCAGGCTCGGGGGACCATATGGGATGCTGGGATTCAAACCACTGTCCTTCTGCATGCAAGGCATGCAAGGCAAACACCCTACCTCCATGCTATCTCTCTGGCCCCCAATGATCTTATAGATAAAATCAACACTTCAGGTTTTAGCAACAGAAATCAAGAAGTCACTAGCATGTGAAATTAAGCAATCTATAGATGAACAATTTAACCAACTCAAAGAACTCTTTAGAAGTTGAGAGGATCCATACAAATGGAACTGAAGGAACTACAAGCCATGTTAGCAAGCCACAGTAGCAGAATTACACAGGTGGAGAATGCATACATGAACTAGAATACAAATTACTAGTGAACATTGATAGTGAAGTAAAATAAAGAAAGGAGAGACAGAACAATGAAAGAAAATTTAAGGTACTTAATGAACAAAGATAAAAAATCCCTCCAATTATAGAAATATCAGAGGGGAGGAAAAAGAGAAAGAGGAAGAACAAGTAGTGAGGGAAATAATAGCAAGAAATTTTCCACTCTCTAGAAGAGGGCTGCTGTACATATAAAAGAGGCAAAAAAAAAAAAAAGTGCCAAAGAAAATAGACACTAACAAAACAACGCTAAGGCATATAGTAATCCAAATGACAAAAAAAAAAAAAAAAAAAAAAAAACAAAAACAAAAACAAAGGAAGAGATAGACTTCTTTTTCTTTGTTTTCTGTTTTTCCTGGGGGGAGATGTTTACTCCTGGCTCTGTGCTCAGAAATCTCTCCTGGCTCAGGGGACCAGAGGATGTTGGGGATTGAACCCATGTCTGTCCTGGGTCAGAGAGAGATGGACTCTTTAAAGCAGTAAGAGAGAAGAAAAATCCCAAGTATTAAGGAAAAACATAGCCATATCTTCTGTTTGAAACAATCCAAGCAAGAAAAGAGTGAAATGACATATTCAAACTACTAAATGAAAGAAACTTTTAACCTAAGAGTCCACTACCCAGCAAACCTCTCATTTACATGGAAGGGAAAGTTAAAAACATTTTCAGATTGTGAGTCAGTCCTTCCAGCCCTCATCTTTATTGTCTCTGGGACCGACTCACAAAGTGAAGCTCACCACAAAGAGTAGTGGTGCAGATAGGGAACTAAATAGACTAACAACTATCATGACAATCTTAATGAGTGAGAGAAGTAGAATGTCTGTCTCAAATACAGGCAAGGGTTGGGAAGGAGGAAGGGGGCATTTGTAGTGGGAATGTTGCACTGGTGAAGGGGGGTGTTCTGTTTATGACTGAAACCCAACCACAATCATGTTTAAAGATATTAAATGAAGACTTTATATAAACAAAGAAATATGGTAAAAATAAAACTCACAAGAAAGAACTCACAATATCTGCACTAACAAATTTGACTCTAAATGAGCTACTCAAAGATCAATTATAGAAACCAAATACCGAATTGTAACAGCAACAAGCCTACACAATACAATGGCACAGCAACCCTTTCTGTCAGTATTCTTCTTAAATGTCAATGGAGTAAATTCTACTATCAAAAGTCACAAAATATATTTATACATATTTTCTCTACCCTCACCAGTTTTGGTGCTGCTTAGTACAAAATCTAAGAAAATGTTTTGCCTGGGACAAAAGCTCAGACCACACCACAGATACTGTATGTGTAGCCTGTCATCCTTACCCAGAATAGCACCAGCAATACAAAAGGATACCATATGTTTTTGTATAGGCACAGTAAATAAGGGGAAATCATGGACTCAGGCACAAGATCTTATACTTTAAGGATAAGAACTCACACTTTTTATACAAGGGTGCCTCCCATCCTGGACATATGTCATGTGAATACAACTCAGTCTTCACGAGATTGGACAGTGTTAGTTCATTCTCAAATCTCAGATCCCAGACGTAGAACTGAAACAACCCCTGCAACAACACCAGAAAATAAGCTCCGTTGGGAGATATACATGTGCCAGTGTTAATATGACAACGAGGACAGCAAGGAAATGACAACTTGACCTAAGACCAGGAGGTCCTATCACATCACCTAACACTAAGTGGAAATCAGAAGATGTATCGTCCTTTGAACTATGAAAAATAAGAACACTAACTACAGAAAACTGACTTTGACAACCATGACTGGGCAGAACGTACCTTGAAACCATTAAGGAAAACCCTACCCTAGGCTATAGCCCAGGTCTCCTACAATAATCAAGATTTCTTAGTGCAGAGGCCCAATTCTGACAACAGAGACTGAGCAGAACCTTTGGAACCATAATCTTCTAGACTTCAGCTTAGGGAACGAGCAAAAACATGGAGCACATGATACAAAAAACTGAACACACCAACAATGTTGGAACAGTACCTCTAGAACCATAAAGACTCTATCCTAGGCCTTGTCCTAGGACCTGCGCAAATACCAAGATTGTTTGCTACAGTGGCCTGATTTTCTCATCCACAACCGAAAGGAAAGGTTCCTGACACCACAAAACAACAACAACAACAACAACAACAACAACAACAACAACAACAACAACAAAAAACCCTGAGATATGGCAATGAGAATGTATGGAGCCAGTGGTTGTTCCCATAACAATATGCTTCAAGAGTGGAGAAACCCTGAATCTCTTAGGCCACGGGAAATTTCCTTCCTTCCCCAATACTTACTGTGCCTATACAAAAAAAAAAAAATGAAGGGGTAACACCAAGCCCTGCCACTGCACCACTTTTTCTGGTTTTGTTTTGGTTTATTTTTTTGGTTTTTGATATTATTTCACTTCTCTTTTTTTCTTCCACTTTTTTCTTTCTTTTTCACTTTTGTGGATATTATTTGGTGATTTTTTTTCTTTTTATTTTAGTATTTGATACCAAGTTTTTTTCTTCTCTTTTCCTTAACCTTTTTATCTCTGACAGAATAGCATATTTTGAATCATTCAGCTTCATAAATTGAAGGGGGGAAAGAATGATACCAGGACCAGTCATATGAACACGTAGTGTAAGTAAAAAATGACCAGACTGGAACACCAAACAGAATAGATACCCAACCTATAACAAGCTGTAATAATAATAATAAAATCAAATTGTCAAAAATGTTTAGGACATATCATAAATGACCAGACTGGAACACCAAACAGAATAGATACCCAACCTATAACAAGCTGTAATAATAATAATAAAATCAAATTGTCAAAAATGTTTAGGACATATCAAAAGTCACAATTAGGTGAAAATTTATAGCAATACAGGCCTGTGATAGGAAAAAAGAAAAAGACAAAATCTACAACCTAAAGGGACACCTTAAATATCTGGAAAACCAAAAGCAAAGAAACCCAATCACAAGCAGAAGAAAAAAAATGATAAAAAATATCTAGAGCAAAAATCAACTATATAGAAACAAAGAAAACAATGCAAAGAATTGATGAGACCAGGAGCTGGCTTTTTGAAAGAATAAAAATGATAGAAAAACCACTGGCAAGACTCACAGGAAAAAACTAAAATAAATCAGATCATAAATGAAAGGTGGAAAGATTACAACAGAACCCTAAGCAATTCAAGACATCATGAGAGCTTATTATGAACAACTGTACTTACTTAAGCTAGAGAACCTAGAAGAAATGGACAGATTTCTAGAAAAATTACATCTCCCAATATTGAGTGAGGAGGAAGTAGAAAGCCTAAACAGACTAACAGTAAGAAATTGAAACAGTAATTAAGAAACTCCTCAAGAATAAAGGTCCAGGATATATGGGTTTATGGGTATATCAAACATTTAGAGAAGAGTTACTACCATTGATCCTTAGACACTTCCAAAATAACAAAAAGATGAGAATCCTCCCTAATACCTTATGAAGCTTATATCATGCTCATTTCCAAAACTGACAGAGATACTACCAAGAAAAAAAACTACAGACTAATCTCACTAATGAATATGGATGCAAAAATCCTTAACATAATCTTAGCAAACGATATCCAACAACACCTCCAAAAGATTACACATTATGACCAGTAGGTTTTATTCCAGGGATGCAAGGTGTTTCAATATATGCAAATCAATCAACATCATACACCATATCAACAAAAAAAAGTCAAAAAACACATGATCATATCAATCTATGCAGAGCAAGCAATAGACAAAATCCATTACCCATTTATGATGAAAACACTCAGTAAGTGTGGAAGGAACCTTCCTCAAGATAGTAACAGCTATCTATAAAAACGTCACAGCCAACATTACTTTTAATGGCAAAAAACTGAAAGCATTTTTAGTAAGGTCAGGCACTAGGCAAGGATTTCCACCGTCTCTACTCTTATTCAACATAGCATTATATGTCCTAGCAATAGCAATAAAACAAGAGAAGGAAATTAAAGGAATACAAATTAGAAAAGAGTAGTTTCAACTACCTTATTTGCAGATGACATGATGATATACATCAAAGACGCTAAGCGACCATAGAGAAGCTCCTAGAAATAATAATACAGCAAAGTGGCCAGCTACAAAGTCAATACACAAAAGACACTTTCATTCCTTTATAAAATAATGACTCAGAAGAGGAAATAAAAGAATCTATCCCAGTTAAAATAACATACAAATCTATCAAGTACCTAGGAATCAACCTAACAAGAGAGTTGAGAGACCTAACTATGAAAACTTCAAAACATTTCAGAAAGAAATATAAGAAGGCCTAAGAAAATGAAAGAACATTCTATGCTCATCGATTGGAAGAATCAATATCATTAAAATGACCATTTTACCTAAACTACTATATTGATTAAATGCAATCCCTATTCAAATTCGGACAACATTCTTCAAGGATTTAGGAAAAAAAGACCTTGAGATTAGACCCAAATCCATAAAGTTCATAGAGGAAAACATAAGCAGAATACTCCAAGACTTAGACCTCAAAGAAGTTTTCAATAATAGAACACCAATGACAAGAGTTATAGCATCAAGCCTGAATAAATGGGACTACATAAAATTAAAATATTTCTGTATGGCAAAAAAGCATGGGCTAAAATTAGAAGGCTGCTAATTGAATAGGAGAAAATTTTTGCACTCAACCATCAGATAAAGGTTTGATATCTAGGATATACAAATTATTCACAAAGGGCAACTCTACAAAACTTAAAATCCCTATCAAATAGTTCTTTTGGGTATTTATACCCAGGACAGAAAAAATTTATCCAAAATAATGTATAAATGCCACTATTCATTGCAGCACTCAGTACAATAGTTAACACTTGGAATCAACCAGATGCCTAACAATAGACAAGTGGATCATGAAGATGTGGTACATATATACAATGGAATACTACAGAGCTGTAAGGAATGATGTAATCATGCAAGTTGCAGCAACATATGGAATGTGAAGATATTATGTTAAGCGAAGTAAGCAGAAGGACAAATAGAGAATGATATAACTTACATATGTTATTTTAGAATAACTGCATAAAGAAATACAATGGTCTAAATGGTAGTTGTTTTGAACACCATTGGCTTCAGAGTATAGTGAGGAGAAGGAATATAACTGAGTGGAGCAGGAGAAATATAAAAGCTTATATTCTCTTTTATATTTCAAAGAGAACTGCAGTAATGGACACAGCTGTTTAGATTGAGTAAGTATTCAATTATCTGCTTTTTATAGGTGTCTATAATAAATTCTAATGCTTTTATCTACAGAAACAGGCACAGAATGTGCTTGGAAGCCATGGGCTCCCACTGCTCACTATAAGAATGTTTTAGTAGGAGGAAACTGCTGTCTCCAAGCAAGTGAAAGCAGAGATTAACAGATGGGAATATATTAAGCTGAGAAGCTTCTGCACCTCAAAGGAAATAGCTCCCAGGATACAAGAGCCACCCACTGAGTGGGAGAAACTATTCACCCAATACCCATCAGATAAGGGGCTAATCTCCAAAATATACAAGGCACTGACAGAAATTTACAAGGAAAAAACATCTAATCCCATCAAAAAATGGGGAGAAGAAATAAACAGACACTTTGACAAAAAAGAAATACAAATGGCCAAAAGACACATGAAAAAATGCTCCACATCACTAATCATCAGGGAGATACAAATCAAAACAACTATGAGGTACCACCTCACACCACAGAGAATGGCAGACATCACAAAGAATGAGAATCAACAGTGTTGGCAGGGATGTGGAGAGAAAGGAACTCTTATCCACTGCTGGTGGGAATGCCGTCTAGTTCAACCTTTATGGAAAGCAATATGGAGATTCCTCCAAAAACTGGAAATCGAGCTCACATATTATCCAGCTATACCACTCCTAGGAATATACCCTAGGAACACAAAAATACAATACAAAAACCCCTTCCTTACATCTATATTCATTGCAGAACTATTTACCATAGCAAGACTCTGGAAACAACCAAGATGCCCTTCAACAGACGAATGACTAAAGAAACTGTGGTACATATACACAATGGAATATTATGCAGCTGTCAGGAGAGATAAAGTCATGAAATTTCCCTATACATGGATGTACACGGAATCTATTATGCTGAGTGAAATAAGTCAGAGAGAGAGAAAAACGCAGAATGATCTCACTCATCTATGGGTTTTAAGAAAAATGAAAGACATTCTTGCAATAATAATTTTCAGACACAAAAGAGAAAAGAGCTGGAAGTTCCAGCTCACCTCAGGAAGCTCACCACAAAGAGTGATGAGTTTAGTTAGAGAAATAACTACATTTTGAACTGTCTTAATAATGAGAATGTATGAGGGAAACGGAAAGCCTGTCTAGAGAACAGGCGGGGGTCGGGTGGGGAGGAGGGAGATTTGGGACATTGGTGATGGAACGTTGCACTGGTGATGGGTGGTGTTCTTTACATGACTGAAACCCAAACACAATCATGTATGTAATCAAGGTGTTTAAATAAAATATATTTAAAAAATTGCAAAAAAAAAAAAAAGAATGTTTTAGTGGGCCCGGAGAGATAGCACAGCAGTGTTTGCCTTGCAAGCAGCTGATCCAGGACCAAAGGTGATGGGTTCGAATCCCGGTGTCCCATATGGTCCCCCGTGCCTGCTAGGAGCTATTTCTGAGCAGACAGCCAGGAGTAACCCTGAGCAACGTCGGGTGTGGCCCAAAAACCAAATAAAAAGTTTTAGTGTCTTTATTTTAATATGTTTATAATAACTCTTTAATCTTTTTGTTCATAGTGGTTCTTGGAGATACAGGTTGATTGCCTCAGTTTTTTTTTTTTTTTTTTTTGGTTTTTGGGCCACACCCTGTGAGGCTCAGGGGTTACTCCTGGCTATGCGCTCAGAAGTTGCTCCTGGCTTCTTGGGGGACCATATGGGACGCCGGGGGATCGAACCGCGGTCCGTCCTAGGTTAGCGCAGGCAAGGCAGGCACCTTACCTCCAGCGCCACTGCCCGGCCCCGATTGCCTCAGTTTTGTATTACAGTGCTATATTAAATTCAAATATAGTGTACTTTTTTGATCATGTTTTCACAAATACCTATTCTAATCTATTCATTTATCATTTGATTATGTCTCATACTACGATCTAATGTTATGTACACATTTATCATTGGAATAGGAACCATTGGAATAATGCATGTCATAGACTCTTGCTACAGTGCTCATTCATTGAGTATGTTTTGCAATTTATTATTATTTCCCGTGGCCTAAGAGATTTAGGGTTTCTCCATCCTTGAAGCATACCATCATGGGATCAACCCCTGGCTCCATATATACTCATTACCCCATCCCAAAGGCTTTTTTGTGATGCCAGGAAAGTTTCCTCTTGGTTGTGTGTGAGAATATCAAGCCACTGTAGCTAACAATCTTGGTATTTACACAGGTTATAGGTCAGGGTCTAGGATAGAGTCTCTAGGTTCTAGAGGTTCCTATCCATCATTGTTGTTGTGTTCAGTCTTCTGTAACACTTGTTCTCTTTTTTTGTTCAGTCTCTAAGCTGAAGCCTAGGATATTATGGTTCCAAAAGTTTTGCTCAGTCTCTGTTGTCCAAGTTGGACTTCTGCAGTAAGACATCTTGTTGTTGTTTATGTGTCCTGGGCTACAATCTAGGGTATGGTTTTCCTTATTAGTCCCAAGGTAGGCTCTGTTCAGTCACGGTTGTCAAAGTCAGTTTTCTGTTGTTGGTGCTATTATTTTTCACAGTTCAAAGGGCGTTATCTCTTCTGATTTCCATTTAGTGTTAGATGATGTGATAGGACAGCCTGGTCTTAGGTCAAGTTTTCCTTTCCTCATTGTCATATCAAAACTGGCACAAGTTGGTGCCAGAGTAATGTTATAAATCTCCCAATGGAGCTTAGTTTCTGGTGGTGTTGCCTGGAGCTGTATCATTTCTACGTCGGGGATCTGGGGTTTCGGATTGGACTAACACTGTCCAACCTCCTGGGGATGATTGTATCCACATGACACATGTTCAGGATGGGAGGCACCCTTCTGCTATAAAAAGTGAGTTCTTATCCCTAGAAGATAAGATCTTGTTTCTGTGTCTATGGTTACCCCCTTTTTTACTGTGCCCATACAAAAACGTATGGTGTCATACTATGTTGCTGGTGCTATTCTGGGTAAGGATGATAGGCTGCACACACAGTCTTGGTCATCTGGTTTTGTTCTGAGCTTTTATCCCAGTCAAGGCTTTTAGTACCAAGCACCACTAAAAATGGTAAGGATAGAGAAAAATGTATATATTAAAATGGAACAAATAAATAAAACTGAGTTAAAAAGAAAAGGTATTCAAATAAAACAAATGGTGGAGGAGGCTACTTGTATATTTAGTAATACACATCTTAAGATGTATTGTTATAAAAAAAGATGTATTGTTATACAGGTATTGAGCTTCCATAGGCAATATAAGACTCCCAATTAAGTCTTTTGATATATTCTTGTGCGGAGTAAAAGCCAAGGTACTTTTCGATTTACAGGCCTTGGGATTGAGTTTGAGAGATGCTTTGCTGCATTAGGAGACCATATAGTGTCTTTGATCTGGGAGTTTTGCTGAGGCCGATTCCTATATCGTGCAACAGTCCACAATTTGGTGGGGGTGAGAGGGGCCATCAAGCATGAATCAGCAGGCATGCTGGTTGTAGTTCTCTGCTGATGCATGAGAACGGGGACCCAGAGGTTGAAGAGACCCAAATTCTAAAAATCTAAATTTTACTGGCAGGTTGTGGGCAAAGTTTGGGGATTGGGTTATACTCTGGGAACATAGTGGAGGGAGAGCAACACTGATGGTGGGATTGGTCCTGATTAATTGTTTGTCTGAAATCAGAATATGAAGAACTTTGAAAATCACAATGATTTGAATAAAATACAAAATAAATAAAATGCAACATAAAGTGAATGCCCAACACCTTTTGTTTATGGTGACATATAACTGCAACTATAATTTTTATATGCCATATTTCTAAGATAATTATTTTACCTAACTGAAACCTTTATACTTTTTTCTTCTTTAGTTTGGCTATTTATTATTATTATTATTAAAATATGCTTTATTTAAAGACCATGCATCATATAATTGACATAGTCAATCATAATACGTTAGTTTTCAGGTAAGTGGGAGTGAAATTATTAAAAATTTAAAAAATCATAAGAAAAAAGAAAGGAAAAAGATATAACAAAAGAAAGTTTATAAAAATTTTTGTATTTTGCATTTAGGTCATTAGTTCATTGTTGGAAGATTTATTAATCTCTTGCTGGTAGTTGATAATTCTGTCATTTCTTTTTGTTTCTAAACATTAGGTGACTACAGATACTTGTTGATGTCTAAAGTAGTGTTTCCTATGGGGATAACAGTATTAGAAAAATAGAAGATATCATGGTATCATGGTCCAGGAATTCCAAACGCTCTTGCTAATACTGTGGATTTTGTAAAGCTTGTTTTTAGATGCCAGGGTTTCTGGAAGCACAAGATAGCGGGAGGGGTAGGGTAAGGTGCTCGCACTCACTCTAAAGAGTCCTGGTGATATCAGCACAAATACTGGAATACCAGGAGTTTTGGTCAGATTGGTGTCTGCAGAGAGCTTTAGAATAGGGGTGAAGCAGGGCCATTGGTAAAGCTGCAATTGGGTGGGTGAGGGGTGCAGAAGATATGGCATCAGCAGGCTCTACCTCTCCACCCAATATTACCAGCTCTCAGCCGTCTGGCCATTGTAACCACAATTTTTTACAGTTTGATTTAAATCCATTTTGAGAACAAAATGAGTGAGCCTATGGAGCTGAAAGAATTGCAAACACAGCAACTGTGTTTTTCTAGTTTGACTAGTTGAGCTTTCTTCTGTAAGTTAGAGCATATTGTATTTGTTATTTTTTGACTGACTTAGCATAATTATTGTATGCACATATATATTGTTCATATATATACATATATTACAGGATTTCATTATTTTACAGGATGTGAATTACACATCTCCTTTACTCCTTCATATATCCGTGATATTTAGGTTACTTCTAAGCCATGGTCTTGTGAATAAAGCTACAGTGTATAAAATAATGCAGGCATCTCTTCTAGATACTCAATTTAATTCCTCTGGATTCATTCATAGATTTGTTAAACTATAAAGTAGCTCTTTTTTGTTTTAATTCGAGAAAACTACATATTATTTTTCATAATGACTAGACGAATTTGCATTCCAATCCACAGACTACAAGAATTCCCCTTTCTTAAAATTCTTTTTCTTTTCAGATCATTTATCCTTATAAGATAGGGTTCGTTTTGGGAGGGGGCACATAGGGTGACACTCAGGGGCTACTCCTGGCTATGTGCTCAGAAATTGCTCCTGGCTTGGGGGACCATATGGGACGCCAGGGTATCAAACCTTGGTCTGTCCTAGGCTAGCACAAGCAAGGCAGTCACCTTACCACTGCGCCACTGCTCCAGCCCCAAGATAGTGGTGTTTTTTATTGTTTTGTTTTTGTTTGTTTTTGTTTGTTTTTGTCATCAAGTTGTAGTGTTGCTTCTGCATCTTATATTAATTTTTATCAGACAAATGTTTTACAAATATTTACTTCCATTCCATAGAATGCCTTTCCCTCTGTTCATCATTCTGTTTGTTGTGAAAGCATCTTTTTAGTTCTGTGCAAGTCCTTCTGCTTGTTTCTACTTTTGTTGCCTAGTGATTTCCTCCCGTGTCACATTCTAGCAATTATCTCCAAGGATAATTGCTTTAAGTTTTTTTTCACTATGTTTTCTCCTAAGAGTAATGAGATTTATATTTAAATCTTCAATCCATTTGAGTGCGTTGATGTGTGTTGGCATATGTGTGTTGCTGGGGGCGGAAGAGGATTTGAGCCACATTTTGTGGTGCTGAAGGTTGACTCCTTTCTCTGTACTCAGGAATCATCTAACCTGGGTCAGCTGCACATAAGACAAATGCCCTATCTACTCTCCTACTTCTACCTTTCCACTCATGCTGAACTTCAGTCCACTTGACTACCTATGAGCTTATTTCTAGGCTCAGTATTTTCTTACATTTGCCTTTGTGCCTTGTTATACCAATGCCACACTCTTGATTACTGTGACTTTATAATGACAATAAAGACAGGATATATAATAATGTCAGGATATATGATATATTAATTTTTGTTTCTTTCTTTCAAGCTGCTTTGACAGTTTTAGATCTTGCTTTTGACTCGACATGACTTCTAGGGTTGTGTTTTCTATCTTGATAAAGAATGCCATTGGATCTTGAAAGATTTCACTCAATCTTTATATTTGGCGAATATGACCTTTGTGCAAAATAATTTCCTGGCTTGTGAATTTAGGATATTTTTAATTTATTCATATATTCTAAAATTTCTTTTATCAGTATTTTATAGTCTAAGTATAAAGTTATTTCTCTTTATTATTTAGTATTCCATTGCTTTTGTTTACAAAAGCAATATTGTACTGTTACAATATTATTTGTAATTTTTTTTGTTATTTTGGCCTATATCTAGCTGTGATTTGTTAGTCTTGGCTCTGTTCACAGATCATTCATGGTGGGTCTTGGAAGACCATATATGATGCTGGGGATAGAGCCCTGGTCTTCAGTTGCAGGGCAAGTGCCTTACCCACTGTGCTATCTTTATGGTACTAGGTTTAACAAAGTTAAACTGTGGGATTTGAAGAGTTTTCCAGACATAAGATCATATGATCACATAAAAAATTTATTTCCATTCTGTTTTAGTGCATATTTATTTTAGTTAGGACTCTGAGCACTGTGTTGAAAAGAAATGTGAAAAGTGAGCATTTACTCTGCTATGGATCTTAGAAGGAAACAATTTCAACTTTTGCAAATAGGTTATTTGTGGTATTTTTCTTTTTTGTTGGCTATATTACCTCTTTCTAGACTTTGTTATAGATTTTTATCATTAAAAGGGGCCAGGCACATATTACTGTGTTTACTATATCAGATTTACTATATGCAGTGCCAGGGTCCCAACCTGGATTGGTTATATGCAAGGTCATATGCACTATTCTTTCTATTTTCTGCTCCTAGGCTCTATTTTCTCTTAATTGCACATCTGTTGGTGTTAGTATTGGCTTTTATATGACAAGGAAAGCTTTTACTTTCTGCAAGACACTGAAAATCATTGACTTATAATATGCTATTTAGAATTCTAGTAATTAGACAAACATTTATTTTAAATATTATTTAAAATTACAAATATTACAAATATTTATATTACATTTATATTTAAATGGATATTTAATCAGAAATTTGCATTGATATCAAATGCCCCTTAAAGAAGTCCTTCTTTCTCATAGGTGTTTTAGAGAAAGAGCCCAACAATGAGTGGTACTAACTGTGTATTTAGTATTTGTTGATTTCAGAAAAACAGAGGAGAATCATCTATCAAATATCCTTGGACATACATCACAAGTTCCTCCCTACTCCAACTATTTTCTTAAAATACAAAAATAATATTAATTTAATTTAATAAAATAAAATTTAATATTGGTGAATTTGAAAAAGCACATAATAAAGTAACATTGCAAGGTAGCAAACAATACCATCACGAAGGATTAAACTTTAAAATGTTATCACTATATATCTATAGTCAAGACTGAAATACAGGGGCTGGAGAGTTAGCATGGAGGTAAGGTATTTGCCTTGCATGCAGAAGGATGGTGGTTCGAATCCTGGCATCCCATACGGTCCCCTGAGCCTGCCAGGGGCGATTTCTGAGCATAGAGCCAGGAGTAACCCCTGAGTGCTGCCGAGTGTGACCAAAAAACAAACAAACAAAATAATAAAATATAATGATTTTTAAATAATTTTTTGTGACCAATGTGAATTACAAGTCTTTCACAGTTATATTTAAGGTACATATTGACAGTGAATTAGGGCAATTCCCACCACCAGTGTTGACCTCCCTCCTCCCCTGTTCCCAGCATGCATCATATACCACCCCAATAACCCCTGGACTGCTAGTGTAACAGTTCCTCTTTGTGTGTAGCTTGTTGCAAATTGTGTATCTTGATTCTGTTGTCATTGACTTTGGGTTTGGTGTTTAGGTCTGATTATTTTTTATTTTCACTCAATGCTACTGTTTGCACCTGGTACCATCCACTTTTTTCTCCCTCAATTTATGAGCAGAACAAGATAATTCAAATTCTGTTGGAGTAAAAAAAGGAAGCTGGGAGGAGTTCATCTAGAAACTATCAATATAAATTTAAAATAAGAAAGGGGAATAACACAAAACAAGCAATAAAAAAACAATGGCAAAAACAAGAAAGAACAAAAAGGAAGAGGGCTGGTGTGGCAAGGTTGTGTGTGTGTGTGTGTGTGTGTGTGTGTGTGTGTGTGTGTATGTGTGTGTGTGTGTGTTTTATATAGGCACAGTAGTTATTGAGAAAATTAGAAAGGAATTACCTTGGCCTAAGAGATACAGGGTTTCTCTACCTTTGAGGCATACTGTCGTGGGAACAACTACATACTCCAGACATGCTTATTATAGAACCCCAAGGCCTTTTTTTGTTTGTTTTGGGCCACTCTATGGTTACACCTGGCTATACACTCAGAAATTGCTCCTGACTTGGGGGACTATATGAGACACCGGTGGTCGAACCACAATCCGTCCTAGGCTAGCATCGGCAAGAAAGATGCCTTTCCACTTCATACCACTGCTCCGCAGAACCCCAAGGTCTTTTTATGGTGCCAGGATATGTTTTGCTCAGTTGTGGTTGACAAAATCAGTTCTCTGTAATTAGAGATCTTGGTATTTGCACAGATCATAGGACAAAGTCTAGGAACGAGTCTTTCTTTATGGTTCTAGACGTTTTGCTTTGTCATGGTTGTTATAGTCAGTCTCTTCTAATTAGTGATCTTGGTGTTTGCACAGATCCAAAGATGAAGCCATTTAGTGGGAGTGTGAGAAGAAGGGCCACATAGAATGAGTCAGCTGAAGTGGTGGTTGCAATCTCTTGCTGGGGTGCAGATGTGGGACTGAGGGTGTTCTTTAGCTTTGGGAGCTGGGTGGTGGCTTATTGGGGCAGGAGGTAGGTTTCGGTACATAATGAAATATAATGATCTTAAAGCTAACTTATTTTTTTCACTAAGTGATCTGTAAGTTTCTCTTATGTCTTCATTTTTGTTATTATTATTATTATAGTGACTTATTATTTATATTTATAGAAACATACTTTCTTCTACTGTTCTATTCTGGGACTTGGGAACAATATCCTAACACAACTACTTCTGAGAAACAAGTAGTTTATCTCTAGTCATAGAAGTAAAATGAACATCATATATGTAACACTTTAAAAAGGTTTTAGTCACAATTAGCTCATGCTAGTTTTTTTTTTAATTTTGAATATAATGTAAGGTTCTGTCTACATAATAAATTGGAAAATTTTTTACTTTTTCTGAAATCCCTGACGATGAAGAAAATGGAGAAAAATTTAAGGCTTCTTTGCTTTGCTTTAAAGAAGTCAGCTTTGATCCAGAGTGATAGCACAGCCAGTAGGGCATTTGCCTTGCACGCGGCTTGACTTGCATGCTGTCGACCAGGGTTCAATATTCAGCATTTCATATTGTTCCCTGAACACCACCAGGAATGACTCCTAAGTCCCCAAACTTAAAACCAAAACCAAAAAAATAAAATAAGTCAGCAAGTCAGCTTTAAGCACAAGTTCGAGTGCCTCCTAGCGACCAAATAGGAAATACCAAAAGAGTTAAGTACGCAGCTTTATAACGGTCTTATTTTGCCATCTAGTGGCGTTAGTGAAGAAATGCAGCTTGTCAAACAAACCCTACATTATTTGTAAATAGAATGAGATGAAGTAGGGGAAACCATAGAGAATGTATCGTTCAATTTCCTTATATTAAAAGGAGCAAAAACAAATAGTTATAAGAGTAAATACACATTTCATTGAGTAAAAATATATTTTATATATATTTTATATATATATTTTATATATATTCATATATATATATAATATGTATATTTCAACGAGAAAAATCAATGAGTAAAATAATAGAATTCAAGAACTAAATGTAGAGAAGGGAGAAGACACGGGAGTGGACAATAGCATACTGACAGATCATTTAGCAGTGACATTTTTTGCAGTTTCCGTGAATTGGGGAGGTGGCAGTCAGATGCATGAATTGCAGTTGTCAAGAAAGTAAGGGAAGTCAAGAAAGTTGCAGAGTTGTCAAGAAAGTAAGGGAAGTCAATGAGGACAAATCTCCAAGCAATTGTTCTAAACCAGAAGAAAAAGAAATCTGAGAATATTCAGGGAGACAGAGGGAATCAATGTCAAAGGCAGGCAGGATGATATTTCATCATATTTGTTGGTTTATGTAAAGGAATCAATGAGAAGAAGATTGACAAAGTCATGAGTAGAGTGACAATGGCTGGGAGAGACCTAAAAAGCAAAGGTGGGAGAGTTTTCTCTGAGAAACGGGAGTAACTGGGGTATTTCCTCCTCTGTTATCTTCATAATCTCCTGCTTTATGCAGGGCTGAGAGCAGGTATTTGTGCTGTTTTGGTCTAAGGATAACCCCTGCCCAGCCTGAGTCCACAAAGGCATAAACAGTTCACACTCTACTCTTCAGGCTTCTGTTGGGTTAGCTAGGCAAAGAAATCATTCTCTGAATGTACTGTATTAGTCTTAAGTTTGTATTATTTTCTTAAAAATATCTCCTTCTCTTTTATTTTAGGCATTGTGATTCACAATATCATAATGGAGGGTTTTGTGAATACAACATTCCACCCCCCTCCCCACAAACACCAGTGTCTACCTCACTCCACCTTTGTCTCCCCTCTTGAGAAATGGAAGTCAGACACAGGAAGCTTAAAAACAAGAGGTCAAAGAGTAAGAAGTTGTCCATCTTGGTAAGGTCAGTAGATTCAGTTCTGTAGACTAGATGTCAGACTCTGTGGGTTTGAGCCATTTCTTACTCTCTTATTTTGCTTTTTATATCCCACAGATGAGAGATGTCACCTTGTATCTGTTCTGCTCCAAATCGCCACATACCAGTAAGAACTGTCCTCATCAAAAAGAACAAAAACAACGAAAGAACAAAAACAACAAAAGAACAAAAACAACAAAAGAACAAAAACAACAAAAGAACAAAAACAACAGAGCTGGCATGGATTTGGGGAAAAAACCTTCCTTCCTTCCTTCCTTCCTTCCTTCCTTCCTTCCTCCCTTCCTCCCTCCCTCCCTCCCTCCCTCCCTCCCTCCCTTCCTTCCTTCCTTCCTTCCTTCCTTCCTTCCTTCCTTCCTTCCTTCCTTCCTTCCTTCCTTCCTTCCTCCTCCCTCCCTTCCTTCCTCCCTCCCTCCCTCCCTTCCTCCCTCCCTCCCTCCCTCCCTCCCTCCCTCCCTTCCTCCCTCCCTCCCTCCCTCCCTTCCTCCCTCCCTCCCTTCCTCCCTTCCTCCCTCCCTCCCTCCCTTCCTCCTCCCTCCCTCCTTCCTCCCCTTCCTTCCTCCCTCCCTCCCTTCCTTCCTCCCTCCCTCCCTCCTCCTCCCTCCCTCCCTCCCTCCCTTCCCTTCCTTCCTTCCTTCCTTCCTTCCTTCCTTCCTTCCTTCCTTCCTCCCTCCCTTCCTTCCTTCCTTCCTTCCTCCCTCCCTCCCTCCCTTCCTTCCTCCCTCCCTCCCTTCCTTCCTTCCTCCCTTCCTTCCTCCCTCCCTCCCTCCCTCCCTTCCTCCCTCCCTCCCTTCCTTCCTTCCTTCCTTCCTCCCTCCCTTCCTTCCTTCCTCCCTTCCTCCGTCCCTTCCTCCCTTCCTCCGTCCCTTCCTCCCTCCCTCCCTCCCTCCCTTCCTTCCTTCCTTCCTCCCTTCCTTCCTTCCTCCCTCCCTTCCTTCCTCCCTCCCTTCCTTCCTCCCTTCCTTCCTCCCTTCCTTCCTTCCTCCCTCCCTTCCTTCCTTCCTTCCTTCCTCCCTCCCTTCCTCCCTCCCTCCCTCCCTTCCTTCCTCCCTTTCCTCCTCCCTCCCTCCCTCCCTCCCTCCCTCCCTCCCTTCCTTCCTTCCTTCCTTCCTTCCTTCCTTCCTTTCTTCCTCCCTTCCTTCCTCCCTCCCTTCCTTCCTCCCTCCCTCCCTCCCTTCCTCCCTTCCTTCCTTCCTTCCTTCCTTCCTTCCTTCCTTCCTTCCTTCCTTCCTTCCTTCCTCCCTCCCTCCCTCCCTTCCTCCCTCCCTCCCTCCCTCCCTTCCTTCCTCCCTCCCTCCCTCCCTCCCTCCCTCCCTTCCTTCCTTCCTCCCTCCCTCCCTCCCTTCCTCCCTTCCTTCCTTCCTTCCTTCCTTCCTTCCTTCCTTCCTTCCTTCCTTCCTTCCTCCCTCCCTTCCTTCCTCCCTCCCTCCCTCCCTTCCTCCCTCCCTCCCTCCCTTCCTTCCTCCCTCCCTCCCTCCCTCCCTCCCTCCCTTCCTTCCTCCCTCCCTCCCTTCCTTCCTCCCTCCCTCCCTTCCTTCCTCCCTCCCTCCCTTCCTCCCTCCCTCCCTCCCTTCCTCCTTCCCTCCCTTCCTCCCTTCCTCCTTCCCTCCCTTCCTTCCTTCCTCCTTCCCTCCCTCCCTTCCTTCCTCCTTCCCTCCCTCCCTCTGTCCCTTCCTTCCCTCCCTCCCTCTGTCCCTTCCTTCCATCCTCCTTCTCCTTTTTGATTCTTTCCTTCTCTTTCTTTTTATTTATTTACAGTTATTCATAGTTGAGTTTCAGGTATACAATATTTCAACACCAATCCCATCAGAGTCAACTTCTCTCTTTTTTTTTTTTTTTTGGTTTTTGGGCCACACCCGGTGATGCTCAGGGGTTACTCCTGGCTATGTGCTCAGAAATCGCCCCTGGCTTGCGGGGACCATATGGGACACCGGGGGATCGAACCACGGTCCATCCTACGCTAGCACTTGCAAGGCAGACACCTTACCTCTAGTGCCACCTTCCCGGCCCAAGAGTCAACTTCTCTCCATCAGTGTCACCAGTTTCCACACTTACCCCCCCCACCCCAACCTACCTGCTTGATAAGCATATTTTTAAGTTTAGTTGCTGTAATTTGGCTCTAATGCTTTTAGATCTGGTGTTATTTATATAGATATACCACACCTCCCTTCTCTGAATGACCTTCTGTCATTTTTTTTACTACCCTACTCAATTTCTTTATTTTCCCATATCTTCTTTATTTATTTTCTTCTTTCATATCATGTGACTGTCCAGTTTTCACAACACAATTTGTTGAAGAAGCTCTTTTTGCTTCACTTGTTGCACTGAAATTCCTTTGTCATAAATTAACTGTCCATAAATCTGAGGGCTTTTTTCAGCTCTCAATTCTTTTCCACTTGTCTCAGAGTTTGTCTTTATTTAAGTGCCACAGTTTTGATTACCATAGCTTTATTGTACAATTTAAAGTCATTAAATATAATACCCCTATCTTCTTTTCCCCCCTTAGAATTGCTTTGGTTATTTAGGGAGATTTATGATTCCATACAGACTTTAGTAGCATTTGTTCTAAGACATTAGAGAACATCATTGGAATTTTGATGGGAATTGGATTGAATCTATATAATGCCTTGGATTGGATGGTCATGTTGACAATGTTATTTCTTTCAATCCATGAACATAAAACAATTTTCTATTTTCTAGTGTTCTCTTCTGTTTATCTCAATACTGAATTATAGTTTTCTATGTATGACTTTCACATCCTTTGTTAAATTTATTCTTAGAGAGTTGATGCTTCTAGGTGCTATTTTAGATTGAGTTATCTCTTCTATTTCTTTCTCTTCATTTGTTGCTTGCATATATAAATGCAACTAATTTCTTTTTACCAGTATTGTAGCCTGCTCCTTTGCTCTATTGCTTTGTTGTTTGATAAAGTTTTGTAGTGGAATTATTAGGGTTTTTATGTATAAGATCATGTCATATGCAAATATTAATAGTTAACATTTTTCCAATAAGGGTATATTTTCTTTTTACTTGCCTCATTAATATGGAAAAACTTTCAAAATTATATAGAATAATAGTGGATAAAGTGGATATTCTTATCCTTTGAACTGATATTAAAAAAGGTTTTAAGTTTTTGACATTGAGTGTGTTGTTTGTTGTTGATATGCTATAGTACATTAATTTATTTACTTGTAATAAAATTTCTTTGCATCCTTTAACAGAATTTCATTAAAATTCTATGATTGTTAAAGTTCTATGATTCACTATACTGTTAATAAGATTTTGCTGAAGATCTTTGCATTCATGTTCATCATGGCTACTAGTATGTAACATTTTGTTAGTAATATTTTCTCTGATTTTGCTAATAGGGTTCTTTTGGCTTCAAAGAAGGTGCTATAAAGGATTCTTATTTTAAAATATTTTATAAGGGGCATAGCTATAGCACAATGGGTAGGATAGCAAAAACATGTTTGCCTTGTACATGGCATGCTCCACTATTTGAGAAGCATTGGGCTAAGCAGTGATAATGGATGATGGGTGCAGCAGGGATGGCTTCTGCAGAATGTGGGCTTGGCCAGCCCTCTCCTCCTGAACTCTATGGTCAGTGTATCCATGATTTTTCACTGCTTGATTTATATCTCTTTTGAGAACAAAGTGAATCTATGGAGCTGGCCCTGTGTAGACATGGTGACTGCGTTTGTCTATCTATTTGCAATTTTATACACAGTAGCTAAGATATGAGTGCAACTCCATAGTCCAACTACAGATATATGGATAAAGTTATATATATATGTGGTATACATACACATATATATACAACAGAATACTTATTCTAACTTTATTAAAATATGATACGCAGAAGGAGCTGAAAAGTGGTAAAGTGTTATTCATGAAACCATATTAGCAATAGTATTCTAAAGAAGAATGCCAAAAGTTATAGAGATAAGTGCATTTTATAGAGGCAGACTGGTTGTTGGGGCCAGAGAGATAGCACATTTGTCTTGCATGCAGCTGATCCAGGACAGATGGTGGTTCGAATCCTAGCATCCCTTATGGTCCTCCGTGCCTGCTAGGAGCAAGTTCTGAGCTCAGAGCCAGGAGCATGGCCGGGTGTGACTCAAAAACCAAAAAAAGAAAAAAAAGTGGACCATTGGTGGAGGAAAGTGGACACCGGTGAAGAGATTGGAGTGGAAATATTATTTACCTGAAACTCAATCATAAGTGAATTTGCAATTTACAGTGGCTAAATAAAATTATTATTACAAAAATGATGAAATGCAGTTTATTGCAACATGAATAGACATAAAGGATTTCACCTTGATCAAATAAGTAAGAGGGAGAAGGACAAATATCAAACAATCTCATCAATAAAGGAATAGATAGTGTAGAATCATGACAAACTATTGGCCTTGGAATACAAAACTGATTATCTGGTGATAATGGTAAGATCTGGAGACAGGGAGGGGGAGAAGACCAAACTTGTGGTACTGTAGGGAAAGTGGTAGATGGTTGTTGGCATTTTTGTTGGTGGGGTGAAGAAAGTTTATACATAGATGTCATAAACTTATTTATGCTTCCCATAAATACTATTGTAAGTACTATTGTAACTACCTAAACTATAAAAGTTAAAATAAAACCTCTTACTACTGCTTTTGTAGCTATTAATATTTTTCTTCAGGCCTGCTAGTAGTTGTTTTTGCATATTTTTGTTTGTTTTGGGGTCACACCTAGCAGTGCTTGCTTATGGCTTACTCCTGGTTTTGTGTTCAAAAATCACTCAAGGGATTCTCAAGGCAGTACTCAAGGGACTTAAACATTGTGCTAGAGATTGAACCCAGTAAACTTCCTGCAAGGCAAGAGCCTCACATTTTTTACATTTTTTACATATTTAATTTTTTTACATATTTTGATGGTCACTTATTTGGTACAGATATCCTTTTATTTAAAATAATACCTTTATGTAAGCACCATGATTACAAACAGGTTAGTAGTTGTGTTTCATTCATAAAAAGAACATCCCCCTTCACCAGTGCAATATCCCCACCACCAAAGGCTCCTTTCTCTCCTTCCTTCCCACTGCCTGTACTTGAGACAAGCATTCTACTTCTCTCACTCATTATGCATATATTCTAATGAGTGTTAACTCAGTAATTACTGTTGCATAGAGATTTTGATCCTTATATACTGTTAATCCTATCTTTTATGATATATTAAAAATTGAACTTTATATTACCTGATATATTTATGGTCATCCTAGACCTTGGTAACTGGCCTGGCTTCTGCAGACACCAAAACAAATGAGTCAACCATTATTCAACAGGAGGCTCTTACTAGACCTACAGGAGAGACAACTGTCTCTCAGAGACAACTGTCAGGAAGAGGAGAGTATGGGTCACCACATCATCCCCAGTATATTTTAAACTAGTGAAAGAATAACACTGTTTGAGTAAACTTTATTAGACTTTTCCCATAAATTTACTCTTGGTAACTGTTTTTGAAGGTAAAGCTTTGGATATTTTTGGTTAGTACTCTAAAATGTTCCATTTGCACCTGAAGAATTGAAAAAATGTAAAAATGTCATCTAGAGCTCCCACACTGCAGGTCCCTTGCTGAATCACCAGAGAACACTCAATTCCTTTCTCTTCTGGGTTCCTCTTATGTCTCATAGATCCAACACCGCATGCCCTTTCCAGAGGGCCAGAGGTCTCTGAACAAGTGCACGAGTACAGCTATTCCTAGAGCACTGGCCTCCATCTCCTTCCTACATGTCTACTAAGAGCATCCTGTCAAGTAAAGTCAAGAGAAGTGGTGCCCCAGAACTCATTCTCTGTACCCCATTCACCTTTCCCCTCTGCCCTTTCCTGGTATGCAGAGCACCAGCAGGGAACCTCATTTTAAGAAACTGAGTTGATGCTTCCCAGGAAGTCTAAACCAGAATAAGAACTGGACTTTTATCTCAATCTTGCAAGGGGAAGGGGAGGGTCTTCCCCAGAGTTACTATGCGAATTGCCTGTGGCTGCAGCTGTGTGAAGAGAGCCCAGGAGAGAGAGCAAGTTCTCTTGTGAGCAGTTAGAAAAAATGTTTCTGCACAAAGGAAGCTTGTATGATTTAATCTATAATCTATGCTGCCTGATGTGTGAAGACACCCAAATTCAGTATTTCTGCTACCAGTTTTACATTTGAAATCTTATCAGCTAGTACAACTACACTGTACTTAGTAGTATGGAGTTTCCATATTTATTTGAAAATGTTTATAGAGTTTTGCTTACTAAAAAGAATTGGTTTCTATTTTGATAATTGAATTATGACAAATACAGAACTGACAAAATTTCTTTTCTTATACGACTGAATAGGTTTATTTTGACTCAGTGTTGGAATAAAGTTAAATACTCCAATTTTTTACCTCCAACACTTAGCGGTTTAAAACCTCCCCAACCAAGGTAAGGATCAGTATAATGTCTATCATGGGAGTTTAGACTTTACCTGTCTTGAATTTTATCTAATGCTGATCGAATGTCCAAAGGGAAGCGAGGTCACATTGTTGGTACAGCGAGGAGATCTGCAGTTGAGGGAGCCAGAAAATAAATTCTCAGTATAATAAAAAACAAACAAACAATGAAAGTATGTTTCATTTCTGGTTTCTTTCTACTCTCTTATTTGTCATTTATCAATTTTTGTCAGACCATAGTACTTAGTACTTATGAAGACTTTTATACAATGCAATACATTGTAATGTAAGTCATCTCTCTCTCTCTCTCTCTCTCTTTTATGGTTTTTGGGCCACACCCGGTGACGCTCAGGGGTTACTCCTGGCTATGCGCTCAAAAATTGCTCCTGGCCTAGGGGGACCATAAGAGATGCTAGGGGATCGAACCTTGGTCCGTCCTAGGCTAGCGCTGGCCACGCAGATGCCTTACTGCTTGTGCCACCACTCCAGCCCCAAGTCATGTCTCTTAAGTGGCAAATAAGTCTCTGATAACCATTTGCTAATGGGTTGTTGAAAACCTGCAGAAAATAAAAAAGAATTTAATTTATTAAAACATAATAAAGATAGCCAATGAGTGTCTATAATTAAAATCAATTCATAGGTAAAGGAAAATAAGTTTCTACCATCACTCTTCCAGAAACCTAGTGGCAGCAAGCAGTGGACATTTCTATCTTAATAGCTTAAGATTATATTGGTGCTGCATCCACATACACACATTGGAAACATTATTTATGAAAACCTGAGATTGTGGATCCCTGTTGAAGAACAAGTGGTTAATACAAGTTATTTTTAGGAGTAATTATTTCTCATGTTTATGAAGGACCAATCAAACTTTACTAGATATAGTCTTAGACATTTGGAGAAAAATGTGGTTTTCTTTTAAAGAGCATCAATCTCTATTCATAATAGGGGAATTATTAGCTAGTATCTTTTCAAACAGCCTTTCTTCTCCTTCTGTCCTCTTCTTCTGAAATGTCTGTGGTTCTATGATTGCTCCTTCTGATAGTTTATTGGCTGTCTCTTAAGTACCTTTCATTATTTTTTCCTCACTTTCTTTTCAGTACATCGTATGATTGAAGTTGAGTACCTTGTCTTCAAAGACACCGGTTCAAACTTCAGTTTTACCATTCTGCACCTGGGATTTACCACACTTTTTTAGCTACTTTATTTCTACTTGAATGAGTTCTTTCACTGTTTTTCATAAGATTTTTTTGCAAGTTTATTGATCTCTGTCTAATTTTTTAGATCATTAAAACTTGATGGAATCTTGCTCTAAAGTCTATTACAGAAAGTTTTGATTTTTAATGTTTTATTTATTTATTTTAATTTAGTGATCATACTATATAATTTTAATATAGTGTCAATAGTAGGGTTTGATGCACCTAGTGTTCCAACATACACCCTCACACCAGAGTTTCTGTTTTCCTTCATCATTGTCCAGTATCCACCTTTCAGCATTCCTCCCTCCCAGCCTCACAATCCCTGTATCCAATGACTCACTACCATAGTAAGCTTCATTCTGTAAACCAGTACTTAATTTCTGTTTGTTTGGCCACAGAAAAATTTATTATGTTTATTATTAAAAGTTTATTATATGTCTTTATTATGTTTCTCTGTATTATAAATATTAGAGATATTCCACACATGGGAGAAATCATTCAGTATCTCTCCCTTTCTTTTTGGCTGATTTTAACATAACACGAAATTCTCTGGTTCCATCACGTAGTAGCAAATTGCATGATTTCTTACAGTGGAGTCTTATCCCATTGTGTATCCATATGAAAAGTCTTTATTGTGCTCATCTGGATTTAGTTACTGGTTTATTTTCACATTTTGATAGTTGTGAATAGTAATGTAATGAATATAAAAGAGCAAATACCTTTTCTGAAGTTTTTGAGCCCTTGAAATAGATGGCCAGGAGTGGCATTTAGCAGTTTAGAGTTTTGATGTAGGATCATATATATGTAAATAAAAATCTCCCTGGGCCTTTCCACTGATAAAGGCGAATTCTTTAATTTCTTCATTGGTCATGGTGCTGAGCAGAGTATATAGGGGCGGGTCTTGGACAGTGAACTTTGCTGTTGGTGCCGTTTATGCAAGCAATTGGGGCTATGAAAACTACTCTTCCAGGCAGGAGTAAGTCCATGATAGGAAGCCTGTCATAAATAGTGGAGCAGTGCAGTTAGGGTAAAGAAAGGACCACTATCCTATTATCACTGACAATGATAGTTAGAACTGATCACTCTGGACAAGCACTGGGGATGAAATGGGATAAATTACTATGCACAGTACCCTTTCAGTAGCACTAGTACAAAACACAGTGCCTAAAAAGAAAAAAAAAGGTGAAGGGAGAGAGAATGAGAGAGAGAGCGCATGTGAGAGGGCATAAAAATATATGTCATAGAAGCAAGTAGTGGCAAAGAGGGTGGGCAAGTGATGCGGCATTGTTGAAAGGAAATATGCACTGGTGAAGGGATGGGTGTTGGAAAGGAATATTTTATTGACTTTTATTGTAAGAATTTATTCAAGAGACAAGATTGATTAACATAATGAGGTAAACTAACATAACATAATATAGTGACATAACATAACATATAACATAATTGATATAATAATACATGTAAGTCAAAGAAAGTTTCTGATTAAAAACTCAATTTTTTTCCATAATGGCTTACATATCTTTCACAATAGTATTTTAGGTACATATTAACATTGAATCAGGGGAATACCCATCACCAAATATGTCCTCCCCCCATTCCAGTTCCCTTTCTATAATCCATATACTCCACCATCACCCCCCGGGCTGCTAGTTTAGGTGGACCCCTCTTTGTCTGGCTTACTATTAGTGATCACATATCTGTTTGGTCCTGGAACCCTCCCTAGCTTCCCCCTCTACTTAAGAGGCAGAGCTAGAAAAATCGAGGTATGTGGTTTTGTTTGAAGGAAAGAAAAGCAGTAGATTCGGATACAAAATAAGAGGAAAAAAAAAAAAAGAAGTCAAAAGTCAAATATGCTGAAAATGGGCTGAGTCCCTCTAGAGGCTTCCAACCTCAGTTTGAGAGAGGATATGAAAAAGGTAATTGAAATACCACAACAATACAGAAAGAAATATCGAATTAAATAACTGGTGAGCACTACAGCAATAAAGACAGGCACCACACAATAGTCTCGGTTCTGAAATCAAATCATACTCGAGTGCAAAAAGAAAGAGAAAGACAAGACAAAATAAAATAAAATAATATTGGAGATATCAACCGTTATCTCTACATCAAATTAAAGACATCAAAAAACTGATCAATTGATAAATAAACATGTGGAAAAATGATGGTTTTGTGCTTTTTTTCCCCTCCTTTTCTTTATCCCCCTGCATTGGCACAGTAACTATTGGGGATATTGTAGAGAGAATTCCCTTGACCTAGGAGATACAGGATTTCTCCGCCCCTGAAGTATACTGTCATGGGATTAACTCTAGACTCCTTGTATGAACATTTACTCTCCCCTTGCTGCTCTCGTGGTGTGTGGAAGACTTCTGCTTTGTCTTGGATGGTAAAATCAGACCTCTGTATCTAGAGATCTTGGTGGCTGTGCAGCTCAGGGAATGGAGTTTATGAAGTCTTTCTTTGTGGTTCTAGCAGTTATGCTTCTTCAATGTCGTTTTAATCCATCTTCTGTAGTTGGTGTTCTTGGTCGTTATGTTGCTCCTAGAATGGAGCCTGGGATAAAGTCTTTTGTTATGTTTCCGGAAGACCCATTCAGTTGCGGTTGTCTCAGTCAGACTTCTGAAATTGGAGCTCTTGTTTGTTGAACAAATCGTAGACCAAAAGCTAGGCTAGAGCTTTTTGTTGCTGTTGTTGTTGGTGGTGGTGGTAGTCCCTGGATGTGTACTGTCCAGTCTTGGTTGCAACAACCAGTCGTCTGTATATAGCGATCTTGGCTTTTGCACAGATCAAAGGGTGACATGTTTTCTGATTTTGTCTTATTGATAGCTGATGAGGAAGGACAACTTACATTTAGATCAAGTTGTTCCCATTTCCTCATTGTCAGGTTATCAATTTAGAGCTGGCTCATGTTGGTGTTAGAGCAGCATTGTAAATGCCGTGGAGGGGATTTGGTTCCTGGACCTGTTGTGGAGAGCTCTGTCATATCTATGTCTGGGATCCAGGAGTTAAGGCTGAACGGTCAGTGTCTAGTTTCCTGGAACCTAAGTTGTTTCCACAGGACATATATTCAGGGTGGGAGATGTCTCTGTGTTGTAAACAAGTATGAGTTCCTATCCCTAGTAGATAAGAGCTTGTTTTTATATGTACAATTTCCCCTTTGTTTAATATGTCTTTGCAGGAGGAAGTGGTGTTACATTATATTGCTGGTGGATTTGGGGGTGTGGAGAGAAAAGAAAACAGACTCCCGACAAAAACTAAGAATATATATGCTCACACATATCTAAAGGAAAAACAGTTTCTTAAAAAAAAAGAAGATTAAATAAAAGATGTAATTAAAGGGAAAAAGTGGGGCCAAGAGAGATAGCATAAAGATCAGGCGCCTGTCCTTCCTGTAGAAGGGCGGTGGCTCAGAACCCGGCATAACATGGTCCCCCATGCCCACCAGGGACGTTCTCCAAGCATAGAGCCAGGAGCACCCTCCGAGCACCACCAGGAGTGACCCAAAAGAAGAAAAAAACCAATCAAATCAAATAAAAAACTAAAACAAGACAAAACATAAAAACAAAAGAAACTAACAAGAATAAAAAAGAAAAGAAAAACGAAAAAAAAAAAAAAAACCAAAGGAAAAGGGGAGAAAGTGATACAGGAGATCACTTTACATTTGGGGAGAAACAGGATAAGAGGTAGTGTTATATAGGTCTATACTTAAGATGAAAGAATAGGGTCCCCCCTTGTCTTTTGAGATTTCCTTGTGAGGTGTGGGGTCCAGGCAGGGAGGTCTTGGGTAGAGTTCTTGCAATGGGGGTCCTTTGGAGCTAGTTCCGGTATCAAGCCACAGTCCACATTAGGGAGAGGTGATTAGGAGGGCCACACTGCATGAGTCTGTCGAGGTGTTGGTTGTATTTTCTTCCGGGAACGAGGTGAGAGCTTGAGTGGGTGTCTCTTCACTTGGTTAGTGGGTAATGGCTCGTTGTGGTAGGAGGTCTTTCTTGGTGCCTAGTGGATTAAGAGCTGAGGGTGAAGAGTTAGAGTGTGGTGGGGATATCGAGGGTAGGATTAAGGGGTGAAGGAATAGTCGGATTTCTGGAGGAGGGAGAGGGAATAATATATAGGAGGGGTTATATAGGGTATAGGTATGAGTTGTTTGTGGTTTAGGTTTGTCCCTTAAGGAGAATTCCTATCTCTGTGTGCTTCTGCACATATATAAACATATAGAAGTTAGCTTAGGTGTATATTAATGTAGAGAGGTGTGGAGTGCTAGAGGTGCACTGAGTACACTTATAAGTATAGTACTTGTAAGGAAAGGAAACTAATAGATCAACTTTTGGGTATGTATAGGTTTCGTGTCTCGAGTACTGACCATTATGTTAGTGAGGTCTATCTATATAGGTGTTTACCCTTTTCAGTTTTGTCCACAGCACCCTATATGTCAGCTTTCCTTTCCTGTAGAGGAGGTAACCATGTGGTTTTTATTTGACATAGATTGAGTTGATGATAGTGAAGAGGAGAAGGCGGAAGAAGAGGGAGACAAGAAGAGAGAATAGGAAAAACAAGATAAAACAAAACAAACCAACAGTCAAACACCAAAAACAACAAAAATGCAAAGTAATGAGAAGAGAGGCTATAAGAGCAAGAGCAAGTTAGTATGGTTGAAAGGATTTGATGCTTGGGCCCTGAGGTAAAAATCTGTAGTTCTCTGTTGTTGCTTCAGTGATCTGGCTGGTCCTGTGCTTCAGGTCCTAAAAGAAGGCATAATC
This sequence comes from Suncus etruscus, assembly GCF_024139225.1. Lineage (NCBI taxonomy): Eukaryota > Metazoa > Chordata > Mammalia > Eulipotyphla > Soricidae > Suncus > Suncus etruscus. The sequence goes on along the minus strand of NC_064859.1, from coordinate 60,777,501 downwards.
TAGAGATAAAGGGTATGTTAAAGAGTTTTATCTGGCCATTTTCATGCTTCAAGCAGAGTATGGTGCCTCGTGTGACTGAGCACCGAGGTACCACCATAGGGTGTTCACATTTTTTATCCAGGAACCCCTAAGGACAGAAAAACTGAGAGGTTATTTTAAATGTGGTAAGGTTAAGGCATTCAAATATAAAGTTTTGAAGTGTTTCCATTGGATTCAGTAAGTTCCCGTCATAATCTTTACCTGTAATCCTGTATATAATCCCTAGTAAATTATTATGGACCTTTAATTACATACGTGTTCTCTCTATGCTGCTGTTTCTGTTGTTGCTCATTTCTTTATGATATAATGTGTAGTCAGGCTTTGTGTTGTTTCTCTTCCCTTTGTTTTGGGCTATACTCCCCAGTATATGGTGATTATTACTGTGTTTGAGGTTCCTATCCTGTTATACCCTGTTACTTAATCATGGGGTATTGTATGTATATCTGATGTATATTCTAGGTACTTCAGAATAGTGGTATCATTCTGTGTTTATCTTTTGTCTTCTGGCTTGCTTCATTTAACATAATATGTTCTAGGTCCATCCACGTTGCTGCAAAGTCTGTGATTGTATCATTTCTGACTGCCATGTAGTATTCCATTGTGTATAGATACCACATTTTAATGATCCACTCATCTGCGGTTGGACATCGAGGTTGGTTCAAAGACTTGGCTATTATACTTAGTGCTGCAATAAATAGTGGGTGCACACAAACTTTGGGATGAATGTCCCTCCGACTTGGGGGTAGATACCTAGGAGAGCGATTGCTGGGTCAAATGGGAGCTCAATTCTTAGTTCCTTGAGCACTCTCCAGACTGTTCTCCATAGGTGTTGGACTAGGGGGCATTCCCACCAGCAGTGGATGAGAGTTCCTTTCATACTGCATCCCCATCAACACAGATTGTTCCCATTATTTTTGATGTGAGCCATCCTCACTGGTGTAAGGTGGTACCTCATTGTTGTCTTCATTTGAATTTCCCTAATGATGAGTGAAGGTGGGCATGTTTTCATGTGTTTGCTGGCCATCTTTTGGTCTTCCTTGGAGAAGTGTCTATTCATTTCATCTCCCCATTTTTCTATGGCTTTATTTGGTTTTACGGGACTCAGCTTTCTGAGTGCTTTGTATATTCTGGTTATCAACCCTTTATCTGATGTGTTGAGTGCGAAAAATTTTTTCCCATTCAGTTAGCTGTCTTCTTTCCTTAAGTTGGGTTTCCTTCACCATGCAGAAGCTTCTTAGTTTGATGTAATCCAATTTGTTTATGTTTGATGCTAAAATCCTTTCCATTGGTGTTCCATCCTCGAAAACTTTTTTAATATATAGGTCTTCGAGTGTTCTGCCTATTTTTTCCTCAATAAACTTTATAGATTTTGATCTAATTTCAAGGTCTTTAATCCATTTTGAGTTGAGTTTTTTATAAGGAGTGATGTATGGGCCAATTTTCAGTTTCTTACAGATGGTTTTCCAGTTGTACCAACACCATTTGTTGAAGAGACTTTCTTTGTTCCATTTCAAGTTCTTGGCTCTATTGTCAAATATTAGTTGACTGTATATCTGGGGATTTATGTCTGGAAATTCTGTTCTAACTCACTGGTCTGAGGCTCTGTTTTTGTTCCAGTACCATGCTGTTTTGATGCTTTATAGTATAGCTTGAGATTAAGTAAAGAAATGCCACCCAACTTCTTGTTTTTCAGTATCTGTTTGGCTATCCTGGGTCTTTTGTGGTTACAGATGAATTTTATGATTGATTGTTCTAAGTCTTGAAAGAATGATGCATGGATTTGGATGGGGATTGCATTAAATGTATATAGAAGTTTGGGTAGGATCGTCATTTTGATTATGTTGATTCTACCTACCCATGACCATGGGATGTTCTTCCATTTCCTTAGATCCTCTTCAATTTCTTTCTGAAGTGTTTTGAAATTTCCCTGGTATAAATCCTTCACTTCCTTTGTAAGGTTGATTCCTAGGTACTTGATATCTTTTGAAACTATTTTAAATGGAACTATATTTTTAATCTCTCTCTCCTCAGCTTCGTTATTTGTATAGAAAAACGCTACTGTCTTTTGTGTATTGACTTTGTATCCAGCCACTTTGCTGTATTGGTTGTTTCTAGGAGTTTTACTGTGGACTCTTTAGGGTTTTCCATATATATCATCATATCGTCTGCAAAAAGAGATAGTTTGAGTTCCTCTTTTCCAATTTGGATCCCTTTGATTGCCTTCTCTTGTCTGATTGCTATTGCAAGGACTTCTAAGATTATATTGAATAAGAGTGGAGAGAGTGGACAGTCTTGTCTAATTCCTGACCTTAGTGGAAATGCTTCTAGTTTTTCGCCATTAAGGATAATGTTGTCTGTGGGCTTTTCATAAATTGCTGTAACTATCTTGAGGAATGTTCCTTCTAACCCTATTTTGCTAAGTGTCTTCAACATGAAAGGGTGTTGGATTGTGTCAAACGTCTTCTCTGCATCGATTGATATGATCATGTGGTTTTTGATTTTCTTGTTGTTGATGTGATGTATGATGTTGATTGGTTTGCGTATGTTGAACCAACCTTGCATTCCTGGGATAAAACCCACTTGGTCATGGTGTATGATCTTTTTGATGAAGTACTGGATTCGGTTTGATAAGATTTTGTTGAGTATCTCTGCATCTATGTCCATTAGAGAGATTGGTCTGTAGTTTTCTTTCTTGGTGGTGTCTTTGCCATCTTTGGGAATGAGTGTGATATTAGCCTCATAAAAGGAGTTGGGAAGAATTCCTGTTTTTTCAATGGTTTGGAAGAGCCTGTGGAAAAGTGGCAGTAAGTCTTCTCGGAATGTTTGATAGAATTCACCTGTAAATCCATCTGAGCCTGGACTTTTGTTCTTAGGGAATTTCTTAATTACATCATCAATTTCCTCTGAAGTGATTGGTCTGTTTAGGCTTTCTAGGTCTTCCTTTTCCAGTGTCAGAAGATGGTAATTTTCCAGGAATCTGTCGGTTTCTACTGGGTTCTCTAGCCTAATTGAGTATAGTTGTTCATAATATGCTATCATAATACATTGTATTTCTTGGGGTTCTGTTGTAATCTCTCCCCTTTCATTTGTGATTCTGATTTGAAATTTTTCCCTCTTTTTTTGGTGAGTTTTGCCAGTGGTTTGTCTATATTGTTTATTTTTTCGAAAAACCAACTCTTGGACTCATTGATTTTGTATTGTTTTCTTAGTTTCTATGTTGTTTATTTCTGCTCTGGTTTTTACTATTTCTTGCCTTCTGGTTGTGGTTGGATTTCTTTGCTGCTGTTGCTCCAATTCCATGAGATGATCCTTTAAACTGTTGATTTTTTCATTTTCCTGTTTCTTGACATAGGCCTGTATTGCTATGAGTTTCCCTCTAATTACTGCTTTTGCTGTTTCCCACAAATTTTGACATGTTGTTTCTTCATTATCATTTGTCTCAAGGAATCTTTTTATTTCTTCCTTGGTTTTCTCTTTGATCCAGCTGTTTTTGAGCAGTGTGTTGTTTAATCTCCAGGTATTAATTTTTCTCCATTGCTACTTCTTACAATTAAATTTGACCTTTGTTGCATAGTGATCTGATAGGGTGCTTCTAATAATCCTTACATTTGTGGTCTTATATAGGTTTGATTTGTATCCTAAGACATTATCTATTCTGGAGAAGGTTCCATAAGGGCTTGAGAAGAATGTGTATTCTGTTTTCTCGGGTGGAGGGCCCTATATAATTATGTCTATTAGCCCTAGATCTTCTAATTTTTCATTTAGGGCTACTCTTATTTCTTTGCTATTTTTCTGTCTGCTGGATCTGTCCAGTGGTGATAGTGGAGTATTAAAATCTCCTACTATTATCACATTTCCCTTCATGTGTTTCTCTAGGTTAGTGAGCAACTGCCCCACATATTTTGCTGACTCTACATTAGGTGCATAAATATTGATCAGGGTTAGTACCTCTTGATCTATTGCTCCCCTGATTAGTATGTAGTGACTTTCTTTGTCTCTAATCACTTTCTCGAGGTTGAATGGAATTTGGTCTGATATAAGAATGGCTGTCCCTGCTCTTTTTTGTTTTCCATTGGCTTGAAGGCTTGATTTTCATCCTTTTATTTTAAGCCTATGCCTGTCCTGTACTTTTAGGTGTGTTTCTTGCAGGCAGCAGAAGTCCAGTTTATCTTTTTTTATCCATTTCTCTACTATGTGTCTTTTAATGGGGGAGTTTAGTCCGTTAACATTTAGGGAGATTATTGACAGAGAGTGCTGTTGTGCAGTTGTGTTGTGTAGGGTGGTTGTTGTTATAATTGGGGGTTTGGATTGTGTAGTTCGTCTCTGAATCGGTCGTTTAGGATCGGTTTTGTTTGCACAAATACTGTGAGCTTGTTTTTGTTTGAGAATGTCTTTAGGCTACCATCCCATATGAATGACAGTTTTACTGGATATTGTACCCTAGGCTGGAAATTTCTTTCATTCAGTCATTTAAATATTTCATTCCACTGTCTTCTTGCTTAAATTGTTTCAAATGGGAGATCTGGTTTGATTCTTATGTCCCTTCCTTTGTACTTGAGTTTTTTCCCCTTATTGCTTTAAGGAGTTCATCTTTTTCTTTTTTTCTTTGCCATTTGGATTATAATATGTCTTGGTGTTGGTTTATTAGGGTCTATTTTATTAGGAACTCTTTTCACTTCCTGGATTTGCACAGAGTCCTCTTTCCAAAGGGTGGGGAAGTTTTCTGCTATTATTTCCCTTAACTACTTGTTTGTCCCCTTTCCTTGTTTCCTTACCTTCTGGTATACCTACAATTCTTAGATTATTTCTTTTGTCTTTGTTCATTAAGTTCATTCCTTACCGTGCCTTGCCTCTTAATTCCTTGTTGGTTTCCTGGTCATTTTTGGTTTGCAGTTTTTCTTCAAGTACTACTATGTGCTTCTCCATCTCTGTGATTCTGCTTGTCTGGCTTTTTACGGTGTCTGTTAACTCCTTTAATTGCTTTTGTATGGGGTCTCTCATATTCTGTATCAGATCTTCTTTAATTTGGCTAATTTGTTCCTCCATGGATTTCTTGTACTCGGTGGCTAGAGATTCTCATTTCCTGTACCATGGTTTGCATTTCCTTTCTCATGGCTGCTTTTAAATCTTCATCTCTTGGATCTGTGAGTTTTGGTGGACTTGGGAACTTAGTAGGAATTCTCTCTGTATCTCCAGCTGTTAGGTTCCTCCTCAGTTTACCCATGTTTTTATATATTTATTGGTGTGGCTTGGAGAGCAGTGTCTTCCGATTTCAGCTTGCTTTTGCTCCCTGAGATGTGGGGCTGGGTCCCTTCTCTGGATTGCAGCTCTGGGTGGGACTGTTGGGTGGGCTGGCTGAAGTTTGGCCTCTACCGGGCCCTCTAGTGGGAGCCTGGTTAGTGTTCTGCTCTTGATGCCAGCCAGTGTAGTACCGCTCCAAGCCACAATGGTAGGGGGCACTGTTGAGCCTGGCTCCTTTGCTCTCCTCCCCTACCTGGAAGTCAGCGGAGCTCCTCCTCTTCCAGGCTTCTGTTGGAAAACCCTCTCATCTATGGGTCCTAGCTCATTCTAGCTGGGGGCATTGAAGTCCTCAGAAACACGGTCGGGGGCGGGGCGGAGGCAGAAGAAAGTCCCCTGGCAACTGCTGCCCCGGGAGACCTCACAGCTGCAACAGGAGGGAGGGGCAGAGGCGAAGGACGGTCTCCCACCTGGTGCCACCTCTGGAAACCTCACGGAGGGGACAGGGGAGAAGGGCGGGGGATAAAGGATGGTCTCCCACCTGGTGCTGTCTCTGGAACCTCACAGACACAATGTGGGGGGGGCGGAGGCAAAGGACAGTATCCCACCTGGTGCCGCCTCTGGAAACCTCACAGACGTGACAGGCGGAAAGGAATATTTTATGAATGAAATTCAATCAAGTACAACATTGTAACTGTTTATCTCATATTCATTTATTAAAATATTTATTGAAAGTAAAAAATAAGAGGATCAGAATGATATAGTACAGTGAAGAGGGTGTTTGCAACCCATGTTGACTCCCTGACATTCTATATGGTCCCCTGTGTCAGCCAGGAATAATTTCTGAGTGCGGAGTCAGGAGTAACCTCTGAGCACCACTAAGTGAGGCCTCAAAACAAAACAAAACAAATAAAACAAACAAACAAAAAAAAGCAAAGCAAAGAAAGAAAAATAGAGAAATAGGGAAAGAGTGAGACAGCATCACTGATGAGCACATATATACCTCAGTCTTGGGAGGGGAGGGAGGGAGAGAGAGATGAGGAGAGAGAGGGAGAGTGGAGAGAAAGGAGTAAAATGCCTGTCTTAGAGGGGTAAGGGCGAGAGGGAAACTGGGAAAATTGGTGGGGGTAAATGTTCATGGATGAAGGGTGATGTACATTCTAAGACTGAAACTCAATCATGAACATCTTTGTAACCTTGGTGTTTAAGTAAAAGGAAATATAAGGTAAAATGTGGCAGAGATTGTATAGTAGTTATGGCATTTGCCTTGCATCTAGCCTACCTGGGTATGATCCCTGGGACCTCGTAGGTCTGCTATGGCCAGCCAGGAGTGAGAACTGAGCACAGAGAAATGAATAAACCCTAAGCACAGCCAGATGTGACTCAAAACTCATTAAAAATATGATCAAATATATATATATATATAATATACATATATATAAATTTAACTCTATTTAAAAAGTGTGAAGTGTACTATTTAAAAAGTTCTAGAAAAGCTAAAAAAGTAATAGAGGATACATTGGACTGTATGTCTTTGCCCATTAGGTCACACAGATTTCATCTCTGGTTTTAACTTTGTGCAGCATTATATCTATACTTACAGCTTTGTTACTTAGGTAGTGACTAGCTTCTACCACTAGGGTATTTGCATATTGTTTCTTTGGGGAGGACCTTCCCCTGCAGGTCTGAGATTCAAGTCAGTTCTAATCTGAAAATACAAATTATCAATAAAACTCAATACAGTACAACTCCTCAAAATGAGGTTCCCTGCCCATCTCTTAGTGCTGCTAATTCTGTGGCCCAGGGGAGATTAAATGGGAGATGAGAAAGGAGAAGGGGGCCAGGAATGCGAGCTGTGAAGTCATCACTTCCTTCCACAAGAATCTATATCTTTCCATCAGTCTTAGATGGACATCTACCCTCTGAAAAGGGGTGTGATGACCCAGAGTCAGGAATGGATCTATCTCTTTCAACAGACTTTTTCAAAAAGCCAGGCCAGTCCCCAAGCCTCCTGACCTATGGTGAGTGAATTGATTTGCAGATATCTGGGGTTCCAAACAGTGAGAATGAATTAAACACTGATTTTAACTTTAAAATCAATCAAGTGACATCTGAGGATGTTGGAGTTATTATTGCCAGTAGACTATACCTTTCTCTCTCAGGGATGCAGCTCTGTCCACCTAAAGCCCCTCTTGTGTGACCCAACTGTCATGAGTGGTGATTATTTGGGAGCATTCAGGCATTTATCACTGTATGACTGAGAAAAAGGTTGGAGTATTTGGTTATAGTTTATAGCTCATGAGTGACAGTGCTCCACCTCTGCATCACCTTTTAAGGCCCCATCAGCTGCCTGGTCTTGTTCTGACAGAGCCAGGATGGGAGAACATTCACAGTTGCCAAGCAACAGTCAAAGGGAAGGGAAGAAGTGAATGGAAGCTCCTCCTACTTCTGCCTCTTAAACAAATGTCAAACTAGTTAGCACAACAGGCACACAAGTGAGGCTAATTTGTCACAAGTTAAATACATGCTGGATTCAGAAATTTGGAATATATTTTAAAGAAGAAACTATTTTTATAATATTCTAAATGGTCATCCCTCACTTTTCTAGCATCCTACTTCTTTTGTAAAAATATTGAACTTCTTCACTAACCTTCTCTGGAAAATATCTACATAAATGTTCTCAATTGTAGATAGCAGAGTAATCCATTAAATGTTTGGTTTATGAGTGTCCATAGAGTCTTGTCAATTCATAGTTGATAAATTATATTTTAAAAACATAATTTAAAATTATTTATATTTTAAATGTATATTTAAAAAAAACTATGTTGCAGGAAGAAACTGAACATTCCAACTTGCAAAAAATGAGTTTAAAGACAAAAAAAAGTGAGGCTGGAGAGATAGTATAAATGGTAGGGTACTTGCCTTACTTGTGACCAACTGGGATTTGATTCCAGACATCAAATATGGACCCCTAAGGGCACTAAAATTTTTTTCTGAGTGCAGTCAATAGAAACCCTTGAATAGTACTGTTTGACCCTCAAACAAACAAACAAACAAACAAAAATTCTGTCTAAATAATAGGATAAAAAATAATAAGATAAACAATAGGATGTTAATAAATGATACAATAAATTATTATAATAATAAATTATGTATTATAATAAATAAATATAATCTTAATAACTAAATATAAATAATAAAGAATAATAGTATATAATAAAATAAAATAATAGGATAAAAAAGATATGTCTGAATAATAGGAACTAGAATTTCCACATAGCACTCTGGAAGAATATAAAATGAACTTTGTTCTTTCTCAAAATGCAAGGCTTTTGAAGTTGTGGAAAATTACAGGAATGGGAATGTGAAAGAACACATCAGATATCCCCAACTGGTTGAGCATTAACATTTTTGGGATTACACTTGGGTTGAAAATTTTTGTGGAAGCTGGTGTTAATAATGCAGAGAGAAGGTAAAATGCTTTTTCCCTGTACAATCACATAGTTAAGGAAACTTCTGTCAAGTCACCATATATTGCTTGGGTTGCTGAACATTTCTTAGAAAAGTGGTGTATAGTGGGGTAGAGCAATAGTACAGCAGATTAGGTATATGTCTTGGATATGACTTGACTTTGGTTTGAAGAATTGTACTCCATTGGTTCCCTGAGACCACCAGAAGTGATTCCTGAGTACAGAGCCAGGAGTAAGACCTGAGATCCATTGGCTGTGGCCCAAAACATACCGACAAATGGTAAAACAAACAGGATTTTTATTCTGAAATTCTCCAAGTCATCATGACTCTCCTGTATAGGTCATGCCACATAATCAACTTACCACAGTTTTCACAGTTAGTCTAATGTCAAAAAAAGAAGTCATTTTAAACTGAATTGAGGTGAATGAGCCCAGATCAAAGTGCAGTCAGGGGGTGGAGTTGGGGAGAAGGGTGACTGACCTGGAGCAGCAGGTGCATCTGTGGCTGTAGATCCAGTTTAAACGTATGCAGTTAATGAAAACTTCTACAACCTTACTTGCCTAGAGGCAATCCAGCAATGATCCTGTGGTTGGGTCTAGGAGATATCCAGCAGACAACTAACATTCTATCATCCAGAAGTTTATAGGGCTCAAATCAACAGAGGAGCTCATGGTAAATTGTCACAGTTGAAACATATGTAGGATTGTCTGTGTAGCATCAGGCATATGTTGAGGGAAGTAACACTGGGTAGGAGAATTTTACCATCATTCTTTTTCTGTCCACTGACTCAGATTTCAGCATGTTGCCCTTTAGAAAGTGATCATATTTTAAAGGTTGTTCTTGGAATCAAAGCTCTTCTGATTCTTTTCCTATTTTGTTCTCTCTGGAAAAGTCACAATTTATAATCTCACAAAATTACACAAAAATAATTTGGAAATAACACAGAATTTTAATTTTAGAAAATAATTAAAAATTAGGTGAATATTTGTGTGTGAAAATGCTTTTTTTAGTTTTTAATTTAAGATCATATAATCGTCTTTTTCTTCCTATTACTCTTTAATATGATTTTACCTCCAATATTCTTGCTGGGCAATGAGGTTCCTTTGCATCTAATTAATGACTTGGAGATGATGGTCTTTGTACTATATTGCCAAGTAAAGAAACAAATGAAAGAGTAAACAAGCTCATTGCTTTTCATATCACACTAATGAAAAAAAAGTTCATTCCTAAAAAGACACCTGACTCAATTTTTGTAATGACATTTTGTGGAAAATAAATATTTTTAATATTTTATAGCATATAAGCAGAGGTGTGTATAGTGTGACTTTTACAGATAAAGTCATATATATGATTAGCAAAACAAATATGCCTCATCTACTCCAAAATGTTATGCGCCATGTTTTCTTTCAATTTAAAATGGCCTCAAATCTCCATCTCACTTATTTTTAGACTAAATTTCAGACAGTCATTTTGGTTATTTTAATTGTTTGAGACAACAAGCAATTGTTTTTGCTTTGTGTCAAATGTAAATGGATAGAATGGGTTGAGTACACAGTTTACTTTTTGGAGCCAGGAGATAATACTATATTAGGTATGTATCAGGCCTAATTGATTCCTGGCACCACTTGGTCCCCATACTGTCCCCAGATGTGGTCTGGTAGTCCTCAGCACCACTTAGGTGATCCAGGTACTTCACAGCACTTGGAAGGAAAAAAAAAGACATCTTTAAGCCCTTGCATTGAACCTCTAGTCTGGGACCAGAGCAATAGTACAGTGGGTATGGCATTTTCCTTGCATGCAACCAACCTGAGTTTGATCTACGCATTCCTTATGATTCCCCAAACCTGCCAGTAGTGATTCCTGAGAGTGAGCCAAAAGTAAGCACTGAGCCCTTGTGGGATTTTGATCATAAACCAAACCAAACCAAACCAACAAAAACAGAACCTCTGGTCTAGATGATTAAGAATTGCAGGTGGGGTTTCCTGGACTCTTGAGTTTTTAAAGAACATTCTTTCCTATTTTTATAAAATAAACTAACATTTAGAAATATAAAGAACCTTCATTTCCAGTAATATATTTCCACTAAGTCTATGTTTCAGTAATGTAAATATATAAACTTTGTATTCATTCTAAGAAAGTTGAAAGAAAAGTATTTAAAACATTGACTATAATTTAATGTTAGGGGCATTGAAAGTAAGATTTGTGAATCCAGAACAGTTGAACATATAAAATTTATTTCTCAGGATAGTATTGAAGGACCAGGCAAACTCAGAAGAGAAACACAAGTCAAAAGATCTCTGATTCAGGGAAACCAAACTTTTATTTATAAGCTTTATTCTCTGATTTATGACAGTTTTCACTTTTGTTATTTTTAGAAAGTTGACTTGTTTAAAAAAAAAAAAAGTAAGTTGATTTGTTTCAATCCTCTCAGGTCATCTTGCGACAGGAGTGCACCCTCTGCTGGATCATTCGTTTTCAATTTTCACACAAATATAAAGTCATCTTTGGTCAAAATCTCCATTTGGAATTAGAAAGGGAAGAGATTTTTTATGTATATATAATTCTAGCCCAAAACAGTTTAGCATATAGTGTTTGGATTTATAAAGTCTCAGAAATGGAACATTGTCACAAAAATCCGCGCGGTCTGAGAGCGGGTAGGGCACTTGCCTTGCATCCAACCTAGGTTGGATCCTTGGCACCATATAGGATTCTCTCTAAGCCCACCAGGACTGATCTCTGAGAGCAGAATCAAGAGCAATCCCTGAGCTCATGCCTGGTGTGGCCCCCAAACAAAACCCCAAAAGTGAAGAAAAGATAACCTTTGTGTTTTGACCTCTATGTTGTTTATTCCTAAGTGCTTTTTTTTAAACCGTGGTAAGAAAAATAAAGCTTTAAACATCATTTTTTTTGGAGGGGGGGAGTCACACCCGGCAGCGTTCAGGGGCTCTACGCTCAGAAATCGCCCCCTGCAGGCTCAGGAGACCATATGGGATGCAGGGATTCGAACCACTGTCCTTCTTAAGCAAGGCAAACGCTATCTCTCCGGCCCCTTTAACTATCATTTAATTTTTCCAAAGAAAACCAAAACCTCACACAATTTTAACCTTTTGTAGATATTTGCTTTTCATACTCAGAAAATGTTATCCCTATCTGTCAGGAATAGTTGTGATAAGCTCTAGGCGTTGAAAAACCAAACTGGTTGCCTTTTGGATGCTAATCCAGTGGATCCCCATGTATTCTTTATTGCCTCACCTGTACACAGAATCCACCTTTCCAGTGCTGTTTTTCCCCAAACTATTCTTATTTTCCTTCTTCTATAGCAATTCCTCCTCTGCTGAGAGACTTCCTTCAATAAGCTTGTCAAAGCTTCATCTCATAAAGGTTGGACATTCTTCTGCTGCCTTGTGGTCATTTTCCTTTGGTGGTCCCCAAATTCCTCAACCCCCATCCAAAGAATCTGTCATACTTTCACCCCATTTACAGACTCCACCAATATGGGTACAAACAAATACATTAAATAAAATTAAAAAGTCTTTTCCAGAGTCATAAAGTTCACACACTGCTTCCAGTTCAACAGACCCCACACAATATTTGGCAATAGAGAAGTCAGAAAGACTTTTCTAAAAGAAGCGAGCAAAAAATATCTATAAAAGTCCGTTACATTTGGTTAATAAAGGTCATGATTTAATACCCACTACCCAGATAAATTCAAATGACAATTATTCTTATATACTTAAACTCAGCCTGAATCCATGTGTTCAGTTTTTACATTTGACATAATATTTAAGCGTTAGCATGTACATTGTTCTACATGAGATTGATTCCTATTACAAATTAGGAAATTATACTTCCATGCTATAGATAGTGTGAAAAACTTTAAAGCCTTTACTGGTGAAGAAATAATTTGACAAGCTTTTTTAGTTGCTGCACTCCTAAGGGCAACAGATTATGAGGTAACCAATTGAAAATCCAGACTTT